>NC_045614.1:44710417-45013447 GCF_009829155.1 Mustela erminea
TTAAAGGAAAATACTACAATTACACTGATAAAGGGTACAGTTAGCTTAAAAATATAGTTAATAAACAAAGATTTTATACACCCATATATAAACAAGAAACAGATAAAAATTGCAATTTGTAAATAGGGCAGCTGTCCTAAAATCTATTTAGTGATGTTTAGGTTAGATGAACCTATGGTCAAAATATATGATTAATATGTGGATAGGATATTTTATGGTTAACTTGGTAATAAATTCATTTATGTTAGAGTGTTTTATTCATGGGACATGGTGGAAGGTGTAAATATTTTGGATTATTCAAGAGATAATATTTGATATTTTATAGGTATATTTGATATTTGGAAGGGACATAAATGAAGTAGAGTGTTGGGGAGAGAAGATTAATCACAGTATCATGAGAAACGTTTGAAGAAAATAAGGATGGTTTAGTTGGAATGAGTTAAGATTCAAGAACGGCACCTTTATATATAAATGCTAGAGGGGCTATCAATGCAGATTATGGTTTGTTGTTATTTGTATACAGGAAAAGGATTTCTTATGAAAGAATGAGGAACCATAATTGTAATAATGTTATGTAACAATGTCCATAGATGGATCAAACATTTCCCAAAGGAAATTTTTGGTATATTCTCTCAGTGGACCTCTTTGTTCAGAGACTGGATGTTGACCTAGCAAGGTTATTGTGGAGATGATTTTGTCATTTGAACGGTAGTTGAACCAGATTACATTTAAAGCCATTTACAGCCTTGAGATTACATATAAGTTCAAAAACTTGAATAACTGAGGGACTTTATGATACTCTATCCATTATAGCAGTAGAATGTAATGTGTGGGGGAAAAATGGTGTTTTACAACATATTTATAAATCTAAAATTTGAAATAGTCTGTTTTATGATAACTGGGTTTTTGTGTTAGTGAACTTACCAAGCTCTTTATATTCATCTCCTGATGCTCAGATTATACTGCATGATTAAAAAGCTAATAATTTTTCTTAGTAAATTTTAAAATGAATAAGTTGAGAATTAAGATTTCATTTTGATTGTGTTAATTTTATAAAGAAATATGAAGAATAGAGGAGTTCCGACACTGATGGCATTTTGACAGAAACAATGATATTTCATATTGCAGTAAGAAAATTGACAGCAGAATTGGGAAATAAATCAGAGTACATGTTAGTAGAAATAAAGTGGTATGGAGTTGAAAGGCAAATAAGGAAGGGAGGAAACTGAGATAGATTGCACCACGTGAGATTTTCAATTATTTTCTGTTTCTAGTGGAATAGATTAAGCTATATGCTAAGGATAAAATGGAAAATATATCACCAAGCATCTGTCATCATAGAAATGGAAGGATAATAAGAGAAGTAGGAGTCTGAAAACTAGAATGAAGGGAAACAACTCATTTACTGTTGTTGGAAAATAGTTGGTAAATGTTAGATAAGCATAGAAATAGGAACGTAGTTAAAGTTATTCTCATTTTAAGTATTTTAAGTTCATTCAATAATGTATGGAAGGTACAGAAACTAGAAATTTCAAGGGAAATGGTTAAATGAGGGCCATCCATCCAGGTATTAAAGCTAAGTAGTTGGGTTGAAGGTGTGCAGAATCATGTTAGGTCTAGAAAGATCTCAAAGATCTTTTAGTCGAGCTAAAATGGACCTTAGCCCCATATTCCTGAGAAGCATGTTCTCAATATGGACTCAAAGGGAATTCACTAATTTATAAGATAACATATTCTAGTTTTAAATAGCTTTTATTTATAAACTTAATATATTATTATATAATATGTTTTATATTATAAGCTTCTTATAAAGATACAAAAAGAAAAGGTAAGTTACCTTTTGTCTAGTTTCACCCAAGTTCAAACTCCTGTAAGAAAAAAATCTACACATTGATGGGCCAGTGACATCCATTTTTGTTAATGTGTTGAAATTTGATTTTTAATCATGGATAAAATTAGATGAGAGTGGTGAAACTGCAAAAAAGAACAAAGACTAATAGTGGAGATGGCAGTTAGCACAATCTACCAAAAGTGATCTGTTATGACAGGTAGAAGGTAGTGCAGGAGGAAGCAGGTGAAGAGGATGAAAATGATGAGAAAAAAAGCCCAGCAACAGGACTAGGATCTCAGTTGGGAGATCCCAATTGGTATAAACAGACTTTCTCAGTAAGGGGTCTCTCTGTATTCTCTGATAATTTCAGACATTTTATGTTAAATTGACTCAGATCCTCTTCTGATCTGAAGAAGGGACAACAGAAAATGGGAACAATAGAGGACAAACTGGTGAATGCCTAGGTAGAGTTGGGTAGGGGGGAGGATTGAAGACCAAGTCCCTTAAATATGAGTTGATTGAATGTCATGTGAGGCTGTTGCATAGAAACATGAGCCTGGGTTAGACCCATGTTTTTCATTGCTTAGTGATATCCTAGGCAAGTTACCTTACTTTTCTTCTCTTAATATTCCCATCTATGAAATAAGGAAAGTAATTACACCTACATAAAAGGGTTAGTGTAAGAATTACATGGATCATATATGTAAAGCACAGAGCATTGTGCCTGGCAATTCTGTGACATCATTGAATGCTGTTGTTAATAATGATATTGTCAGAAAGATCTTTGCTTTGATATGTCAATATTTTTGAAACATATATTGGGTTTAGGGAAGTTAAATCAAATATAATGATCTTTCTAGTCCTTTAAAATACATGTGGGATTTTGGACTTTGGGTAACTCCTTGCCAATGTCCAAACACTGCCTCTCACCGTATGTAAATGTAAAGGAGATAAGACAATGACAACCAGACTATGAGTTAATTTAGGGGCCTATTGTGACTATCATCAGTTTTTGTCCTCCTTGTAATTGTGTTCTACTTTCTCCTTTTATAAGAATAACATAGGTGTATAAGTCACAGTAGTGGCTAAATAACTCACTAAAAATATTTCATTATAAAATAGTTTTATTTGGATATTTGGTTTGAAAATTAAAACTACCTCATTTTAGAAATTTTGCAATAGAGTTTTCAGGGCTTTAGACTTTCATCATTAGTATTTTTTATATTATCAGTGGTTCTCTTGAGATTTGACCTCTGAGCCAAGTACTTTCTGAGGTCTAGGAAAGAGAGAGAGAGAGACAGAGAGAGTGGAAGACTATATATGAAACATTAGTAAGTGAACAAATGAATGATATATCCAAGAGAATGGTAGATATCAGTGTGACTGAAATCAGTTCAATCAGAATTGGGAAGAGATGAGCCAGACTACTACTACTACCCTGGGTCTTAAGAGCCATGTTAAAGATAGGAATATTGATGGGAAGGCAGAATCAACTCTCACTCTGCTTAAAATTCTGTTACCAGTGCTTGAGAATGCTGTCTAGGGTAATACTCAGTGGGTTGAGCCACTCCCTTCGGCTTGGGTCATGATCCCGGGGTACTGGGATCGAGTCCCGCGTCGGGCTCTCTGCTCAGCAGCGAGCCTGCTTCCCCCCTCTCTCTCTCTGCCTGCCTCTCTGCCTGCTTGTGATTTCTCTCTCTGTCAAATAAATAAATAAATAAAATCTAAAATAAAAAATATTTCTGACTTCACACAGATCAGAATGGAGGAAATAATTCATTTTCCTTTACACAGGTGTGAACTTCAATGTGAGCTTTGTTGAATTTATTCTTACTGTAATGAACAGAATTTCCAGAGAAAAACCTAAGATACTAATGGAATTGTATGATTCAAGACTTATTTTTATGAAAGTCTTATATTTGTACAATTAAATCACTGTCTTACATTGAGCTGCCTTTCTTAAAGAGAGAAGAACTTTGTATGTTAAGAGTGGCCAGGTACTTTGGTCTTGACTCAGTCATAGCTGTGTGTTTGGATAACTGCATCCCTGGTCACTGAGGTATCCAGGTGCAAAAATTTCCAAACATGGTGATTTCTACTCTTCAGTGTTCCTCTGTTTAGATCTTTATACATGTTTTACCCTCCCCCTCTAACTAACTATGTTAGATTTTTCTTGGTGGCAATATGTTTGAGTAGAATGTTAACTTCTGCCGTGCTGAATGTAGAAACTAGGCATTCAATAAGTTCATTGAATTCAATGAATCTTAGGATGAAACTCCAACCCATATAGAAGGACTTTCACTATACAAGACTTTATCTTCAAAATTTTAGCATTATTTAAAGATGATGGATAATTTATTTATTTTAATTTTTTTTATTGTGTTACGTTAGTCACCATACAGTACATCATTAGTTTTTGATGTAGTGTTTCATGATTCATTGTTTGCCTATAACATCCAGTGCTCCATGCTATCTTGGCTTTTTCCACAGTTTGGCTATTATGGACATCATTGCTATGAACATTGGGGTGCTTATGGCCTTTCTTTTCACTATATCTGTCTCTTTGGGGTAAATACCCAGTAGTGTAATTGCTGGGTCATAGGGTAACACCATTTTTAATTTTTTGAGGAACTTCCACATTGTTTTCTAAAGTGGTTGCCCCAATTTGCAGTCCCACCAACAGAGTAAGAGGGTTCCCCTTTCTCTACAACTTCTCCAACATTTGTTGTTTCTTGCCTTGTTGGTTTTTGCCATTCTGACTGGTATAAGGTGGTATCTCAATGTAGTTTTGATTTGAATTTCCCTGATGGCTAATGATGATGAACGCTACTGTAAAATCATTAAAGGCTTAATTCACTGAAATATTTAGGATAAAATATTTGGAGGTCTCTAGAATTCTTCTGGCATTTTAGTAATTCTATTTGTGTTGCTTCATTTTGAACTATAATATTTTCATGAATTTAAAAAATGGAATGTTAATCTTTATATCATTAAATGTTGAAATGTCTCATACATGTTTACTCCCTATCTCACTTGTAAAAAGTGATACTTGTATTTTATTTCTATAGTACATATTATCTGCCACACATATTTTATTTAAAAGATTTTATTTATTTGAGAGAGGGAGAGAGAGCGCAGGAGCGAGGGTGGGTAGAGGAGGGAGAGGGAGAAGCAGACTCCTTTGGGGAGCCTGTCTCGGGGCTCAATCCCTAGATCCCAGGATCATGACCTGAGCCAAAGGCAGATGCTTAATTGACTGAACCACCCAGGTGGCCCCTCTGCCACACATATTTTGGCAACAGATTATTTTCCTGGAGTTTTCTCTAATTGTTAAATATGATTAAGTTTGTCTCTCTCACAACAGAATGAATTTCAAAATAGCACAGTCTTTCACTAGATTTCCTTCTGTCACTCAGGATTGTTTGAGCATAGTACTGAGTACATGGTTGGTACTTCACAGATATTTCTTAACTTGAATAAATTGAATTTGATGGGTTTTGTTTTGTATGCTATTTTGGGTATCATTTGCATATGGTAAAATGCTCATTTTGCACATCTGAAGTGTGCAATGTGTTGACTTTTTAATTTTATTATTCTTATTTAAAAATTTTTAAGTTTAAATGCAATTTAACTAACATATATTGTTTTTTGTGGGAGGTAGAATTGTTTTGACTTTTAGATACCCATTTGCCTACCACTCAGATAAAGATACAGACTATCGGGGCGCCTGGGTGGCTCAGTGGGTTAAGCCGCTGCCTTCGGCTCGGGTCATGATCTCAGGGTTCTGGGATTGAGCCCTGCATCGGGTTCTCTGCTCAGCGGGGAGCCTGCTTCCTTCTCTCTCTCTCTGCCTGCCTCTCTGCCTGCTTGTGATCTCTCTCTGTCAAATAAATAAATAAAATCTTAAAAAAAAAAAAAAAGATACAGACTATCTACATCATTCCATAAAGTTCTCATGTGTCTCCTCTACACCCAGTTAACCTCATTTCTGGCTTACTCTTCCTTAGAATATTCCCATGTGTTGTATAATTTCTTATAAGTGTAAATATGTATTACATATTAGTCTTTGCCTACCTTCTTTTGCTTAACATTTTCAAATGCATGTTAATTTGTAAAATTTATAAAATGTAATGCATGTTATTCCATGTATGGGCAATTTGATCTTCTAAAATTTCTCAGAATATTCTATTGTATGGGTATGCACAGTGTATTTTTCCATTGCCTCATTGATGGACATTTTGGATGTTTCCATTTTGGGACTGTTATAAATAAAACTTATGAATATCTGGTACAAGTCTTTTTGTGGACATATGTACTTGTTTCTTTAGGAATATAATTGCTAAAGGATAGGGTAAGGATGTGAACATATTCATTAGAAACTACCAAGCTATATCCCAAATTCATGGTATGATTTTACATTGACACCAACAAATCATGAGAGCTACATTTGCTCTTACATCCTCACTAACATGCGGTATTGTCAGGTTTTTTGTTTTTTGTTTTTTCAATACTAGCTATTTTAGTAATTGTGTAATGGTATTGGATTGTGGTTTCCTTCTTTCTTTGTTTCTTTGTTTCTTTCTTTCCTTTTTTTCTTTTAAGATTTTTTTTTTAATTTTTTATTTTTTATAAACATATATTTTTATCCCCAGGGGTACAGGTCTGTGAATCACCAGGTTTACACACTTCACAGCACTCACCAAAGCACATACCCTCCCCAATGTCCATAATCCCACCCCCTTCTCCCAAACCCCCTCCCCCCAGCAACCCTCAGTTTGTTTTGTGAGATTAAGAGTCACTTATGGTTTGTCTCCCTCCCAATCCCATCTTGTTTCATTGATTCTTCTCCTACCCACTTAAGCCCCCATGTTGCATCACCACTTCCTCATATCAGGGAGATCATATGATAGTTGTCTTTCTCTGCTTGACTTATTTCGCTAAGCATGATACGCTCTAGTTCCATCCATGTTGTCGCAAATGGCAAGATTTCATTTCTTTTGATGGCTGCATAGTATTCCATTGTGTATATATACCACATCTTCTTGATCCATTCATCTGTTGATGGACATCTAGGTTCTTTCCATAGTTGGGCTATTGTGGACATTGCTGCTATAAACATTCGGGTGCACGTGCCCCTTTGGATCACTATGTTTGTATCTTTAGGGTAAATACCCAGTAGTGCAATTGCTGGGTCATAGGGCAGTTCTATTTTCAACATTTTGAGGAGCCTCCATGCTGTTTTCCAGAGTGGCTGCACCAGCTTGCATTCCGATTTTGTTTATTTTTGTGATAAAGGGAGAAAGAGAGAGAGAGACAGTGAGCATGTGCTCACATGAGCTGAGCAGGGAGCCCGGTGTGGCACTCAGACCCAGGACAGTGGGATCAAGACCTGAGCCAAAGGCAGACCCTTGACTGACTGAGCCACCCATGTGCCTGCATTCTGGTTTCAGTGTGGATTTTCCTGATGACTTTGATTGTATAATACCAAACTCTAAGGGGTGTATGAATAAATTACCCATTTTATAAAATATTTTTAAATTTGCCAACACAGGAAGCTGTAGCTTCATATATCTGTGTCTTTGTTATCCACTTAAAAATGGAAGTATTAGTAGTAAAATCTTAATTTTTTCCTATGAGGAGTGAGTGAAATTTAGCACAGTGCTAAACACATGCTAATCATTCAATAAATGCTACCTATTACTATGAAAGAACCCAAAATATTGTCATTATTCCTATTGTTGAGAGGCAAAATGGAATAGTCTTTATTGCTTGGATTTGAATCCTGTCTTTACTACTTAGAAGCCATATGACTTAGGATAAGTTACTTAACTTTTCTTTGTAATACTCTTCATCTAGGTTATAATATAGCAGTATTTCATAGGGTTGTTTTGATATTAAATGAATCAGATTTCTTAGCATACATTAAACATTTTACATATTTTTGCTGTTATTATTAGGAATAGTATGGTTATTCTATTGGTTTATTCTATGGTTTACATATTTAAGACTGTATCTCTTTAAGGTAAACAGGAGTTAACAATTTATTTAATTAAACCTTTTCATTTTAAAATCTTTATAAAATATTAATTATAATCAAATAATCTGGTTAACCTAAATATTCAGTGGAAGTATAGGCAACATTCTCTTATTCTCAAATAGATAAATAAATCTTTAAAAAAGTTAAAAAATTGAAGGGGTGCCTCGGTAGTGCAGTTGTTTAAATGACTGATTCTTGGTTTCAGCTCAGGTCCTGATCTCAGGGTCATAAGATGGAGTATGGCTCTGTTCTCAGTGCAGAGTCTGCTTAGGACTCACCCTTGCTCTCCCTTCACTCCCCTCCATGTGCACATGTGCATGCATGCACTCTTTCTCAAATAAATAAATAAATAAATACAAAGAACTTAAAAAACAAAACAAAACAAAACTCTAGGCAGTCTTCTTAGTTTTCTTAGTCTTGAGTTTGTGCCAGTCATCTGTTACAGGATTATAAACCTGTAAACCAGGTGGCCTAAAACAATGAACATTTATTTGGTTTACAAATCTGAGTATTGCCCATTTGATCTGTACTCAACTTTGTTTTCTCTGGCCTTGGATGTGCTGATGGTCACGTAGTTCTGTTTGTAATGGCTGACTTGCTTCAGTTAGTGGTGGCGACTAAGACACACATCTCTCAACACCACACCAATTACACTTGTTTGTTCTTATGGTGGCTAAGTAGGGCTCCAAATAACAGCATATAAGGTATTTTGTTATCTAGTGCAGTGTTTTTTGCAAGGCCCGCACAGATGGAAGGATACCAGATAACCAGAACAAGACTCCAACAGTTTGAGGGATAGTGTGAGGAGCTATGAGTTTAGGCTGTAAAGGGAGTGAAAAGTAACTGTCCTTTTTCACTTTACCACACCACCCAAAGTTTTCTTTACTGAAAATATTGTTCAAATGCTTGTTAAATGTAGGGTGTCTCTCATTCTTTGGACATTATTAAAGAGCATTAACATTTGTCAAAAAAAATACTGATACCACTTTGATTTACCATCATTTAAAAGTAATAAATATTTGAAGACTAAAAGGAGGAGCCAAGTTTGAATGGTTCTGCCTAGAAAGAATTTCCTGATTTGTCTCAGGGAACATAAATAAAAAGTTGCCAATTTACCATAACAAAGTTTAGTCTAATAGAAGTGGCAACACTGGTTTTGAAATTTTATAGGGCAGAAGGCAAAAAGAAAAAAAAAAAGAAAAGTAAAAAGGTACATAGGTGTTGAACCTGACAAGTTTATATGCAGGTGGTGTTTGTTTAGTTTGTTATCACCTTTTACCCTATAATTCCAATGTAGTGGAAGATTAGACTTTAAGGAAAAATTAACCTTTTAATTCTCTAGAAGATATTTGCCTTAGGATTGAAAAAGTTCTGTTCAGTTTATTTTAAACCATGTCATTTCTGTATTTTTTTTTTTAAAGAACTGAGTGGAATTTAAGTTTAGATAGAGAAACAAGGAAATAAAACTATTTCCTCATTCCTTTGGTTGTAGAAATTATTTTCAATTTAAATGCATTATAGGTTTCAGAGAACTTTTATGATAATCCTTACCACCTAACGGTACTATTGACAAAATCTGGATGTAAATCACATTATTAACTGAGTTTAATAGCTCTTTAAACATCAGCCATAATGTCTTTTCAATAGATTCTTTGGATTTTTCCAAATTCAATGTGACTTACCAAATAATTTCTATTATTTGCAGCTATTAGAATACATAGGATGTTTTATAATTTACATGTAAAAAGAATGTAGGACAGACTTTGTTTCTAGTTTTGTTTTTTTAGACTTTATTTATTTTTTATTTATTTGGATTTAAGAAATCCTATATACTTTTCTTAGTTATTATGTTTATTTCCAGGCTATCTACGCATGAATCTAAGTTTCAAGTGACCTTTGATTTTTGGTTGTTATGTTGAGAGAGGTATACTTAACAGCTTCAGCAACACTCCGCATAAGGTGAATATTAAATAGATATAGAGTGAATCAGCAATTTAGTAGATAAATGAATACACTTAGCTGATTCTTAAAAGAGAATGTAATTAGTAATCATCTTTAAATTTATTTCCCATTTTATGTTTAAAAATAGTTATAAAAGTATAATTTAAACTTTAAATGACAGGACTGCCTTCATCTTGTCAGTCAAATAAAAATCTAGTCTTAACCTTTTTCTTGGTATTTAACAGGCTTATTTTCAAACCTGGCTTTTGTCCCTGTAGTTATTCCTCAGATAGAATTAGAATATTATTTTTTTAACATGCAGAACCTCATCTATTGCTCAACTCAACTAATTATCTAATTAACCTTGCATTCTGAGAAAGTAGTTTCCTAATTACATTCTGTACATATCAAAATGTCCTTGAAACAAATAGGAATTTAAAAATTTGTTCTCTTCCCTCTCTTTCCTTCCTCCTTTTCTGCTGTCCCTTTCTCTGTTTCTAGGTTCCTCAGTCTCTTACTTTATCTTATAAAACTTTATGGAGAATGAATATCAAATTATTTTAATTCATATTTAAAAAGCTAGTAATCCAGCAGTCATGCTCCCTGGTATTTACCCAAAGCTGTTGAAAACTTATGTCTGCACAAAAAAAAGCACATGAATGTTTATAACAACTTTCTTCATAATTGCCAAAGTTAGGAAGAAACCAAGATGTCCTTCAGTAGTAAAAACTGTGGTACAACCTGACAATGGAATATTATTCAACACTAAAAAGAAACGAACTGTCAAGCCAAGAAAAGACATGGAGGAACCTTAAATGTGCTTTACTTAATGAAAGAAATTAATCTGGAGAGTCTCCAAACTGCAATTCCAACTATATGACATAATGCAAAAGGCAAAACCGTGGAAACAGTGAAACGATCAGGACCTACACCTGCAGGCCAGATTTGTTTGTGTAAAGTTCTCCAAATTCTCAAAAAAGAATTTTTGGAGATGTTTTGAAATTTTTATCTTAAATAATACTTCTTCCTTAAAGCCAGGAGCCTTGAAAATTGCAGCAACAAGTGAGTGTTTATTTTTAGTCCAAATGGTGTAACTGACATTCTCATTTATAACTGTTTGCTCTTTACATTTATCCCAGGGAAGAAAGGATCAGAGTACATTTAGTCAGTGGAACTTCCTGTTTTGTTTTGTTTTTTCAAGTAAAATATTTTGTCAGAGAAACCTGAAAATACCATGAAGGGATTGCCTGTTTGGTGGCTTTCAAACAGGAGCTTGGTTCACCTGCAGAAAATAACAACTTAGTGGATAATCATTTTCAAAATATCGTTGGTATTATTCCTTAAATCCGGATTTGAGCTAAGCCATCCTTGATATGTCCTTGACCCTTCACTGAATTCATTGCAAATTGAAATATATAAATCTACCAAATGTTCTGGTATTGAATGTTAACTGTGCAATAGTAATATTGAAATCTCAAATGCATAGCGATATAATTTTAGTACCCATTACTAGTAAATAATTAAAAAAAAAACCTTATAAGCAAACACTAATTACTTTTGTGATTCGGAGGAAAACAAAAATCCATACCAATTTAGATTATTATGGTCTGCATTATATCTGTCCTTGAATAATCTGTTTTAACCATTTATTAAGTTATAAATACATTTTTATAAATCTGGTTGACATTTAGATATTTTATAAAACACAATAAATGCCAGAAAAAATTAAATTAAGAAAGCTTGTAATATGCTTTATTACTAGTTTAAAAAATTTGTGGCTGTAAATGGTTCTGCTCTATATCGAGTATAAATCTGATCCCAGACCAGAGGATAATTTTTTTTCCTTTTCATGCCGGAGGCTTTGACCTTTTTGTTGATAGCTGGTTTTTAACAGCTTCACCTTATGTTTTATTCCTTTTGATTTGTAAGAAATTTGATTATCAGCCTTGAGCAGAAGTCATAATCACAGCAAGAGGAGGCAAGTCATTTAGGGAATAATACAGAGTCTTTTAACAGCAGTGTGAAGTCTGAGTTTGGCAGACTCAGGCACACTGTGATAAGCATTCGTATCAGACATCAGGCTGGAATAGACTTTGGCTTCTACAAGCACTTCTATTGGATATGTACTTTAAGCCACCATACTTGTGACTCAGGCTGGCTCTGCCTGTCCTTTAAAAAAAAATCTCAAAGCCGTGTAAGTAAACTTTAAAATTCACTTGTAGTTTTTTACAGATTGCAATCTACTTAACAGAAATAATGAAATAACATCAAACCGTAGTTTGAAATTGATAAGAGGGTTACAATTGGAGTCACTAGTTATTAATCATTCCAGTGTGTATGTATTTTATTCTAAGTTGGAACTGATCTCATTCCTATTTATAGTTGCCTTTTGTGCAAGAAATATTATGGAGAAGCAGGGTGAAAGAAGGGACTATTAATGTTTACTTTGTAAACCATTGAATAGTTTGGTTATGTAATTATAAATTAGTAAAATATATTATGGGGAAATCTTAGTTTGAGTTAATTGGTGTGCCTTAACTAAGGTCATTATAGTACTTATTTTTGGAATGCAATGTTATTTTCTTGGATGAATCCTCCTGCCTGTAAATATGAGAGTGAAATCATTATAATTAAGATTTATTTCCATCATAAATTCTTCCATCTTTATCCATTTTCTCATTGCATGTGCATCAAAGGCAAAGAGACCATAATTTTTGCCTACTGTGGACACTGGGGAGATATTAGTTGCTTTGTCCAATAAGGATGAGTATTTAGTGAAATGTTGGAATGTCTCCTCCCTGAGTTTATTAGTCCATCTAGAGTTTTATATGTACCTAGTAATGCCAAGCATACAGTGTTTGCCCCATTAATATTTAAGAATGAACATGTAAATGGAATTTGAAGAATGAAGTACCCTTGTGTTGACACCTAAGTTTGCTATAGGGCAGCCATCAGTTTTCAGGAATCATGCTGGAAGATGCTTTGTTTAGCTATAATAAGAGCTCATATTTATTGTGTAAAACAGTACAATTGTTTAGTCTTTAATAGAATGAAGTATAGAAACTGTTATCATCTCTACCTTCAGATAAGGTACTGAAGGTTAGAAAAGTTAGGTAATTTTCCCATCATTCTAGAACTCTTAAATAGTAGAGTCATGACAAAAAATCATGGTCTTACTTTTTTAAAAAAAATTTAAAAGCTTTGTTGAGATATAATTTACATACCATACAATTCACCTTTGTAAACTGTCTAATTTAGTAGTTTTACGTGTATTCAGAGTGAATAATAATTATACTTCTCTATTACCACAATCAATTTTAGCATATTTATATGGCTCTGCCCAAAAAACTTTGTACTCATTATCTGTTAGTGTTCTTTTCCCCCAATTCATTATCTCCCCTCTGCCAACCCAAGGCAACCACTAATCTACTTTCTGTCTTTCTAGATTTGCTGATAATAGACATTTCCTGTAAATGGACTCAGACAATATGTGGTCTTTGTGGCTGACTTATTTCGCTTAGTGTAATATTTTCACTGTTGACCCATGTTGTAGCATATATCTGTACTTCATTTTTTATTGCAAAAAGTATTCCATTGTGTGGATATGCATTTTATTTAGTTATTTATTAGTTGGTAGATATTATTCCATGCTCTTTTAACCACAAGTCTCTGCCAATTCTCTTCCATTACTTACGGTTGACTCCTAAAAAAAAGCCATCTGAGATCTTTTGTACCTGAGAATTGGATAGCTCAGTTGACTCTTTCAGCACTAACAAAAGGGACAGCTCTAAACTTAAGGTTTCTGAATCCAAGAGGCAACTCTGATTCAGCCTAGCTGTGTACCTCAGAGAATGGTAATAGGCAAGCAAGCCTGAGGAAAAATATGTCCCCCCATTTGCATTCTCAGTTCCCTTCAGCTGAATCCTTAGCTCAAGTGCCATACCATCCAAGTTGCGCAGAAGAAGGAAAATATTTTCAGCAAATTTTCAAAGCAGATTGGACATGTCGAATAATGTGTAAAAAGTATATTTTGTATGACAACAGAATAGCACCTTTGGATTTTTCCTTTTCAAAAGAAATTTGATTATGGCACCTTTAGTTGAGTGTTACTCAAATTTCCTGTAAAGCTAGATTACATATTAGTAGATGCCATGTACAATATATTCAGTTGATGTATGTTTTGATAGGATATTTAAGACAGCATCAAGAATGGGTCATTTTGGGGGCGCCTGGGTGGCTCAGTGGGTTAAGCCTTTGCCTTCAGCTCAGGTCATGATCCCAAGCCTGGGATTGAGCACCGCATCAGGCTCTCTGCTCAGCAGGGAGCCTGCTTCCCTCTCTCTCTCTGCCTGCCTCTCTGCCTACTTGTGATCTCTGTCAAATAAATAAATAAAATCTTAAAAAAAAAAATGGATCATTCTGGGACATGATCTGTTTTTTAGAATGCAGGGGGAGCCATTGCATGGAGAATTTCTCTTTCAAAATATTCTTTAGAAGTTCAAATTTTATACACCCATAAATTTCATTACTTATATCAAATTAAACTTTTTATTTTATGGCATATGTAATAATTATGTACTAAGTTATGATACTCAATTTTCCCTGTTATTAGAGTATAATAGTATATATTAGGAAATAAATTTTCCCTTTGACAATTTTCTCTTTGGAAAACATTAGTTGGTTTATTAATTTATACCCTTAATTTTGAATGAAATGTGTTTAGAGCTGGATTCTGTTATAAGTTATTTGAATTTTATGTGATCCTTGATATTGGTTATGATTAATGATACACCAAACAAAGGTAAGGAAAAGGTATTATGTCACTTAGAAAGAAGATACTTAACATCATCTTGTTTGAATTCACAACATAATTTAGATGAACACCATTGGCATTGGTAATTAAGAAAATGATGAAGGCAGAACGTTGACTTTACCATAGTGTATGATCTGACTTGAACATATTCCCAATATCTGACTTGATTGTATTCCCAGTATGTTGGGAATACAGGGCATTATCTGACACATTAATCATTAATAGAATAATAATAGAATTTAATAGAAATAACTAAATAATAGAATTGAATAGAAATAACTAAACAGAATGGTCCTTGTCTGTTGTAATCTATGGTATGTGAATTGAAACCATTACATTTGTGATCATCTGAGATTATATTTTTCAAAAACATCAGATATGCCCAAAAAGAGGCAGAAAAGTTGGTTGACCAAAAAAGTTGGTTGGCCAAATTTATGCAGGTATTTGCTTGATTATAAACAGCTAATAGAGGCATAACAGATGTTCTAAAGAGAAGACTATTAGGGTTGGTATCAGAAATTTATTTTTAGCTCTCTGTGTGCAGGCAGAATTCATTTATAGGAGCATGTCTACAGTGCTGTTATGGCCTTTGCATTCATTTTATACTCAGAGCAGTCATCTGTTTCCAAATTTTGACACTTGAGAAGTAGCTGTATGAATGGAACAGGATGATTACAAGTATCCCAGATGTGCCTGGTTCTACTGTGGCCTGAGCAGTTGACCATCCAGCATGGTAGTGCATATTGGGAAACATAGTTCTGTTCACAGAGAGGAGACCCGTGTTGGGCAGCAGAGATCAATTGTTCTGGGATTTAATAGAAAGTTATAGTATAGTTGCTTCAGGAAAGTCTTTAAAAATTTCTTTTTGTGGCTGGTTGTTACTTTTTCATGTATTCATTTGCTTAGTGTTTTACTTCAACTTGATGTTGAATTTCTAAATAATGCAGTTTACCATTTACCAGATTGAGTTTCTCTGTTAACTTAATTTTCTCTGTTAACTTAATTTTAACCTAGTTTTTTTTTTTTTTTTAAAGATTTTATTTATTTATTTGACAGAGAGAAATCACAAGTAGATGGAGAGGCAGGCAGAGAGAGAGAGAGGGAAGCAGGCTCCCTGCCAAGCAGAGAGCCCGATGCGGGACTCGATCCCAGGACCCTGAGATCATGACCTGAGCCGAAGGCAGCGGCTTAATCCACTGAGCCACCCAGGCGCCCCTTTAACCTAGTTTTTAACCTTAGTTTCCGAATAGCCCCCCTTTTTTATGTAGGCCAATGTATGCATTATACTGATACTCACATAAAAATAATTTAAGTTTTCCTTTTTAGAATTTTTTTTTTAAAGATTTTTTTTATTTATTTGTCAGAGAGAGAGAGAGCGTGAACACAGGCAGACAGAATGGCAGGCAGAGGCAGAGGGAGAAGCAGATTCCCTGCCGAGCAAGGAGCCCGATGTGGGACTCGATCCCAGGACGCTGGGATCATGACCTGAGCCGAAGGCAGCTGCTTAACCAACTGAGCCACCCAGGCGTCCCTAAGTTTTCCTTTTTAAATTGAGATATCATTCACATACCATAAACTGGACCCTTTTAAAATGTGTAATTCAGTGATTTTTAGAATATTCACAAGGTTGTTAAATATTATCTACCACTATTCAGTTCCAGAACATTTTTAAAGCTAAAAGAAACCCTGGGTCCATTAGTAGCCACTCTACATTTGCCCCTCCCTCAGCCCCTGGAAACCATTAATCTATACTCTACCTCTAAGGATTTGCCTATTTTGAATATTGTACATAAATAGAATAAAACAGTATATAAAGTTTTGCATCTGGCTTTCACTTAGCATGATGCTTCAGGATTTATCTATGTTGTAACAAGTACCACTACTTCATTTGTTTCTATGGGTCAATAATACTACATTATATGAATATACAATACTTCTTTTATTCATTAATGTCTGATGGACATTGGGGCTATTTCCATTTTTTACTATGCTGAATAATGCTCCTTTGAACATGTGTGTACTATTTCTCTTGGACATATACCTGGGATTGGAATTACTAGGTCCTAATGAAACTCTGTGATGTACTTTTGGGAGAAAGATCAATAGAACTGCTTTCCAAAGTGGCTACACCATTTTACCTTCCCACTAGTAGTGTATGAGCGTTCTTATTTCTTCATATTCTTGCCAACTTGTTATTACCTATTTATAACCATCCTAGTGGACATGGAGTAGTATGTCATTGTGGTTTTCATTTGCACATACCTGATCACTAGTGATCTGAGAATCATTTCAAGTGCTTGTTGGCCATTTGTATTTATTTCTTCTTTAGAGAAGTGTCTCTTTGAATCCTTTGTGATTTTTTAAAAATCTGTGTTATGTTTTTGTTAAGTTATAAGAGTTCTTGATATATTCCCTATAGGAAGTGTGAATTCTCTGATGTTCTTTTTTAAGATTGTTTTAGCTGTTTAAAATGCATTTCCATATGCATTTTTAAGCCATCTTATTAATTCTTGAAATAAAATCAACTAAAATTTTGTTGGAGTTTTGTGTAGAATCAGCAGATAAATTTGAAACTATGACTGTCTTAACGATATTAAGTCTTCTAATCTATGAATATGGGATGTCTTTTCTTTGGTCTTTTCATTCTTCTGTGGTGTTTTGAAATTTTTAGTGTACAAATCTAGTACTTTTTTTATTGAGTTTGTTCCTAGGCATTTTATTTTTAATAAGTTTTTAAATGGAAGTGTTTATTTCATTTCAGATTGTTCATTGCTAGTGTATCAAATAAAACTGATTTTCATATATTGATTCTGTATCTTTGCTAATTTTTTTTTTTACATCTACTAGTTTTTTAGTGAAGTAGTCCATAGGGTTTCCTGTGTAGAAGGTCATGTAGTCTACAAATTGAGACTTCTCCCTTTCCAGTTTGGATGCACTCTATTTCATATTTTTGCTTAATTGCCCTGGCTAGAACCTCCACTACCATAATGAACAGAAGGACCAAGAGCAGACATCCTTGTTTAATCGGGTTAAGAAAATGCATTTGTCTTCCATCTTCCTTGAGTGTTTTTATCATGGGATGGTGTTACATTCGGTCATATACTTTCTATGCATCTATAAATTGATCATGTTGCTTTTGTCCATTATCATATTAATATGGCCTCTTCCATTAATTGTTTTTCATATGTGGAACCAACTTTGGGTTCCTTGAGAAACCCATTAGGTCAAAGGTTCTTTTTATATCTTGGTTTTATCTTTGTTATATCTTTTTATGTGTTGGTTTTGTCAGTATTTTATTGAAGTTTTTTTGTGTTCAACTTCATAAAGATTTTTAATCTTCAGTTTTCATTTCTCAGGATGTCTTTGATTAGTTTTGGCATTAGGATAATAGTTGCCTCATAGAAAGGGTTGGGGAGTGCTCTCTTCTTGTATTCTTCTAAAGAATTTATTAAACATTTTGTAAAATTTAGCAGGGTAGCCTTCTGCTCATGGACTTATTTGTGTGAAGTTTCTTTATTTCTAATTTGCTTTACTTGTAAGTCTATTCAGATTTTCTACTTCTTCTCAAAGCAGTTTTAGTAATTTAGTAATTTAGAAATATGTGCATTTCATATAGGTTATCTAATTTGTTGGCATACAGTGAATCATAGTATTCCTTTATAATCATTTTTTAGATTCTGTAAATTTGGTGAGATTCTCCCCTCTTTTCTTAATTTTAAGATTTTCTTAATTATAGGATTTAAATTTTTTTTCTTGGTTAGTCTAGATAGACTTTTATGGATGTTATCAAAGAACCAACTTTTGGTTTAATTGACTTTTTGGGGTTGTTTTTATCTTCTTGTATGTCATTTATTTTCTCTTTAATCTTTATTATTTCTTCCCTTCTGCTAGATTTAGTTTTAGTTTGATCATCTTTTCCAGTATCTTAGGATGAAAGTTTAGGTGTTTGATCTGAAATATTTCTTCTCTTTTACTATAAGCATTGACAGCTGTTAGTTTTTGTCCAAGCTTTAGTGCTTTAGTTGCATACTATAGGTTTTGCATATTGTGTCATCATTTTTGTTCATATCAAAGTAATTGCCCTTTTGCTTTCTTCTTTAAACACTTTTCTTTTTAATAGTCATGTTATTTACTTTCTACATACTCTTAATTTTTTTTTAAAGATTTTATTTATTTATTTGACAGACAGAGATCACAAGTAGGCAGAGAGGCAGGCAGAGAGAGACGGGGAAGCAGGCTCCCCGCTGAGCAGAGAGCCTGATGCGGGGCTCGGTCCCAGGACCCTGAGATCATGACCTGAGCAGAAGGCAGAGGCTTTAACCCACTGAGCCACCCAGGCGCCCCATACTCTTAATTTCTAATCATATTCCTTTGTGGTCAGAGAACATAGTTTTTGTGATTTTAGTCCCTTTACATTTTTGAAACTTATTTTATTACTTTTCATAGTCTCTAGCCTATAGGCTATAGTGTATATGACCTGTAGACCCCTTATACTTGAACTTTGAAGATGTTTCTATTTGTAATTGAGAAAACTATGTATTTCTTTATTTTGGAATGGAATGTTCTATAGATATTTCTTGGTTTAGTTTGTTCATAGTGTTGTTAAAAATCTTGTTGATCTTCTGCCAATTCTCTTTACTTACACTTGGGAAAGAGGGATATTGTCTCCAAATATTATTATTTAATTGTCTGTTTCTCCTTTCAGTTCTGTCATTTTTCCTTGATGTATTTTGAGTCTTTATTGTTAAGCACGTATATGTTTGTAATTATATTTTCCTGGTGGATTGGCCATTATTTTCATTATGAAATATTTTTCTACTAGTAAATTTTTTGGCTTCAGGTATTAAAGTCTGATATTAGTAATGCCAGTCTAGCTCCTTTACCATTTACATGACATATCTTTTTCCATCCTTCAACTTTCAATCTATTATGCCTTTGAACCTAAGAGGTTTTCCTTATAGACAACTTATAGTTGGTTCAGGTATTTTTAAACCCATTCTGAAAATCTTCACCTGTTAACCACATGACGTTATTTATATTTAATGTTATTGTTCATAGAATTTATATTTGCCTTTGTACTATTTCTTTCTTTTCTTTTTAAAGATTTTATTTATTAATTTGAGAGAGAGAGAGAGAGAGTGTGTGTGAGAGTGAGGAAGAGGAAGTAAGCATGGGGGAAGGAGCAGAGGGAGAAACAAGTTCCATGCTGAGCAAGGAGCCCACCTTGAGACTTGATCCCAGACCCTGGGATCATGACCTGAGCTGAAGGCAGATACTTGACCGACTGAGCAACCCAGCACCCCTACTATTTCTTTTTCATGTGTCTTATGTCTCTTTTGTTTGTGACTCTTCTTATTTTTCCATTTCCATTGACATTCCTGCAGTCCAGGCCTTCCTCTGTTGGGGACTCAATAGAATACCCGACCTGGTTAGGTAGTTATTGCCATTACAAAATGGAGTACTAGTGTTGTTACATCTTGCAATATATGAAAATAAAGTAGAATGTTATATTTCTTTAATTCAAGTTTTAAATTTTAACAACTAATTTAGATTTTGAAAACATTAGTGTGGACCCAACAGGCTATATCTGTTGGGAAAATAGAGTAAAAGGGAAAATTTTTGCCATCTCTGTTTTCCATATTTAGAAGGTCTTAGGACAGCCCTAGGTCTGGCATGTTTGTTTAAATATGTTATCTTCTCACTTACATTGACCCTGCCTACTTGTTCAAGTAGTATGAACTAATAATAATAAATGCTTAGTTGTATTAAACATTCTATAGTATTACAGGTACATTTATGTCATGTACTCTTTTTCTTTTTAATATTTTATTTATTTATTTGACAGGTAGAGATCACAAGTAGGCAGAGAGGCAGGCAGAGGGAGAGAGGGGGAAGCAGGCTCCCTGCTGAGCAGAGTCCGATGCGGGGCTCGATCCCAGGACCCTGGGATCATGACCTGAGCTGAAGGCAGAGGCTCTAACCCACTGAGCCACTCAGGCACCCCTGTCATGTACTCTTTTTATCTTAACTTACTGTAGATAGAATATATGAAAATTTAACAGATACCAATTAACTACTCCAAGAGCTTCCAAATGCTAGAAATGTTCCATTTATGGAACCAAATGCATGGATGAATAAATGTGTGTTCTCTTCCTTGACACTGGATAACAGAGAAGGGCATTAGAGCAGTAGTTGAATGACTTGGCTTTAGTGCTGTCTTCATCTTATTTACTGGGTGCTTTTCAAGTTTCCCACTTTTAGAGACTTAAGTTTTCTCTTTCATAAAATGAAAAATACTAGTCTTAATGATCCATAAAGTCCCATGTTATAGATTAACATCATTTGACAATGGCTGACTCTGTGGAGCAATGGAATCTATATAAGAAATTTTCTACAGTCCTACAGTAGGTACAAGGGAGAAGCACTGTAGTTTCTGTCATAGGGTGAAGTGTTGGTAATTCACTTTTCTTAAAAGTCCACTTCATGTTTGAATGCCAACAGGTTTGACTGCAAGTGTCCACTTATATGTGGATTTTTTTTTAATTAAGTCCAGTCGATTAAATTATATTTTCTCTTAAGATTTTCTTAACATTTTTTCTCTAGCTTACTTTATTGTAACAATATGGTATATAATATATCTAATGTACAAAATTATGTGTTCATTGACTCTTTATGTTATCAATAAGGCTTGTAGTCAGCCTTGGAGTATTAATAATTAAGTTTTTAAGTAGTAATTGTGAAATTAAGGAGAGCCAGAATAACACATGGATTTTCAACTGCCTAAGGATATGTGCTCTCCATTGTTTCAGGATCAACTGTAATATCATCTGATTTATGAAATTGCTAGAGAAACATTTTTAACATAAGAGTTTGCATTCCCACTTTTTCATCCCAGCATATTCTGCCTTGTCATACATTGCCCTTATTTTGATTTTTATACCATTAGCTGTTGCTGATGTTTGACCCAGTACTTCATTATTGGTCCCTTTACAAATGGCTTCTTTTTACCCCAATGGCATATTGAGCTCCTATGAGAGTTCAGGTATTCCTTGATAGTTTAGGTAAAATTACCATGATTATCTTTGATATGAAGCCTTTCGACCTTCTGCTACCTAGGACATATTCTTTCTTTGCTTTCATTTGTTTTCTTTTATCCTATAGAAATAAAAGGATTGCAATTGAAATGTAGAAAATGTTCTTACTGCAAGTGCTTAAGTGCACAAATCTGGTTAACTCTCAAATGATAGATATTCAACCTATCTTTCAAAGTGGTAATGTGTTTTGAAATTTCCACATTTGATTTATAAACAAAAAGTCTCCCTTGACTTTATCCTCCTATTTTTCACACTTTTTTTCTCCCTAAAGAATGAAAAATAACAGCTAAGGAAGGTAGCTTAGAATAAAAATACCAGCAACAGAGATGCACACTAAATAAAAAGCACACCTACCATTCCGCCTTGAAATAACATGAATGTCTTATTGGATCTGACAAAATTCGATGAATTTCTAATTGAAGGCTGTTTTTCCATTCCTGATTGAACCTGTCTTTCCTAGCAATAGCAGCAGGAATGAGTCATAGTCTCTTCAGAAAGCAAGGCATTACAGATTGAGCCGGTGATGGATTTTTTTTTCCCCTTGATTTGAAATAATACTCTTACCTCTGTCTTTCTGTCAACCTTAGAATAGTATTTTGATTTGTGATTTTATATTGATTTTAATTTGCCTCATTATTTCCTTGGAACCATTGAAGAAATACATCAAACAGAAACATGTTTGACAAGAAGCAGGAAGAGGCCTTTCACTGACACAAGAACTGTTGGGTTTTCTTTCTATTGATGCTTTTAAGTACTCTTTGCCAATCTACTTTTTATCATCTGAGGTAAAAGTAGTACACAGAGTGTTACTTGAGACAGTTTTGACAGAGAGTGCAGCTATACACCTGTGAGAACAAATGACTGATGCTCTTCTTGGTCACTCAGCAGGAATATCATTTCATGGGTTTTCTTTAGTGTGCTAGCATGGTAAGGAGAGTTAGTAGTGTGTTTTTAATCTGCTGCCTATACAGCTGGCTTGGTTTGTCAAAGAGAGGCTTATCTACATTTATGACACTTTGGAAAACTGTGTGATTAGGTAATTATTTGGAAAATTGCTCATGTAGTTGAAGAGAAATATGTTTTTAAAGCAATTATATTTCCTTCTGATAACGCTTTGCCCTTCATTTAAGGATAACAGAATTTCTCAGATACTCCTTAGATATTTATCTGGGGTTTGGAATTCAAGGATTCTTTTTTTTTTTTTTTTTTTTTTTGAGAGAGCGAGAGAGCATGAGCATATGCACATACCAGTGGGCAAAGGGAGAATCTTAAGCAGGCTCTAGTGGGTACTGTGGAGCCCAGTGATGGGAGATGGGGCTCCATCTCATGACCCTGAGAACATGACCTGAACTGAAATCAAGAGTCAGGCACTTAACTGACTGAGCCACCCAAGTACCTCTGGAATTCAAATGATTCTTAATTGAGGTATATCTGGTATATTGTAAGCACTTAATAAATACTCATTGAATGAAAACTGACTTTAAAAATGGGTATGTTTCCATGACATGAGAAAATACTAGATTTTAAGCTTAAAGTAAAAATGAAGAATGAATTTTGTGGTTGCTTTTCAGTTGTTTCTAAATGTTGTCATTTTTATCTCTTTCTGGGTATATAGGGTAGTTGTATTTCCCTAAAAAGTGAGGACAAACTAATTGCTATGGCCAGTGGATTATGAGTAAAAGTGAAATGAATCACAACTGGACGAAAGGTTTAAAAACAGTGCCTACATCTCCATTTTTCCTTTCCATGTTGTGGAAATTTTGGAAATGTTTATTGGTAAATCTTTTTTTATCCGATAGTGTAGTTAAAAACTGCCATCCTACACTGGACATAGAGCATGAATGAAAAATAAATGGTCTTAAGGCATGATTTTGTTGTTAATCTTGGACCATAACCTAGCTGTTCTGGCTGATAGAAGGCTCTTAATCACGGGCTAGTTTGTTACAAAGATCTGCCAGAAATTATGCATCCCAGTGTAGCCCAGGAGAAAATCCATTCTGAGTAATCTTTAAATTAGTCAAAGTAGTAATCACACTTTTCCATGTAAAAACTGGTCACCCAAATGATTCAGTCCTTTTAAATAACCAAAATAGTGTGTGCTAGAATATTTATGATTTGTGATACAAATTATATTGTGAGTACACAGAACATAGTTTTTGAAAAACAATTACTTTTTTTCCCAAATGTTACAGAAAACTGCATTTCAGATAAGTTGACCTAAGCCAGATATTTTAGGTTCTTCTGTAGTCTTGGTTGTATTTGTGTATGTGTTTCTTTCTATGAGTGTGTGAGAGAGATTATAGTCATTAATATAAGAAGAAATAAGATTACAGAATTAGAGTCACATACTAACAAGAACATAAAAAAAATAAAAGCAGTATATGTCAAAGCTTGTGAGGTAGGACCAAAATTGTACTTTCAGGCAAATATATAGCTTTAAATAGAATTTTATCACATAACATAAATAAAGTGAACTAATGTTCAACCTGAAAAGTTAGAAAATATGATAAATTAAAGTTATAGCAATAAGGAAAATAATGAAAAAAATAATTTAGCAGTGCAAAACCAGAAAGTAAATTAGATACATATAAGCTGTTATTTAAAAACAAGACCTAGGAGCACTTGGGTGGCTCAATAGATGAAGTGTCTGCCTTCAGCTCAGGTCATAATCCCAGATTCCTGGTATACAGCCCTGGATCTGGCTTCCTTCTCAGTGGGGAGTCTCATTCTCCCTCTCACTCTACCCCTCCCCACTGCTTGTGCACTGGCATATGCTTTCTCTCTCTGTTCAATAAATAAAATACTTGAAAAAATAAAATAAAAACAAGACCTGTAATAATTCATGCAGAAAAAAATAAAACATACTCATTGAGTTAGTAATTATAAGGGGAATTTATCAATACAGAACAGATTTAAAATGTTACAGAAATGGATTTTTTTTTTGAGAAATACAAATTAAACTATCTCAAGGAAAAATAAAATAACCCAGGGGAAAATGTAAAACTTGTCATATTTATCCCCATTAGGATGACACTGGGTTGCCATCTTAACAATACACCAGTTTCAATTAATAATGGTAATTTTGTTTTATAAAATTTTTTTTTTCAGAGCCCAGAAATAGAGGGAAAGCTGACAAATGTGTTTTTGAAACAGTATAATCTGAAAGCACCTGGTGCAGTCTGGTTCACTGAATAAATATTAAGTGCTGGTGGTAATGGCGGCGGTAATTCTCAAGTCTCTAATAGTATTGATTAGGGGAGGGGCATGCACAATGCTACTATGTAAGTGTTTATGTTCCCCTGACATATATGTTGAAAGGAAACCCCAAGGTGATGTATTTGGAGGTGGGGCATTTGAATGTTGATTAGGATTTGAGGGTAGAACCCTCTTAGATGGGACTAGTGCCATAAAAAAGTTCCATAGAGAACACTAATACCTATCTCTCATATGAGGACACAGTGAGAATATTACTAAAATATTGAACTAGAGTATTTATTGGGATACCCTGAAGTGGTCTATTTTTAATTAGTTAGTAGTTCTCCTTTGGGTCTTAAAAAAAAAAAAAGTCTTATGAATCTAAAAAACTTGGATTTAAGTTCTGGAATTACCAGTGATGAGTGTTGCTAAGTCATTTAGCTTATGTGACTCTCAGAATACACACCTAGAAACTATGAGTTCTGTTAATAAAATCATTTAGAATATGTGGGTTATCTTTTTAAAAAATATTTTATTTTTAAGTGATCTTTCCACCCCACATGGGATTCAAACTCACAGCACCAAAATCAGGAGTCAAATGCTCTACTGACTGAGTCACCCTGGATTATCTTTAAGAGGACATAGAGTTTCCTTTTTACATCATAATTTCATAATATTAATGGTGAAACCAGTCAGTTTTAATAAGTGAAAATAACAGAATATCTTTTTCAATTATTAGTACACAGATATTAAACACTAATATTTAAAATGTTTCATTCTGTGTGTGCTCTATGTATTCATTTATTTAACAGTCAAATTTGGTTTTGTTTTTTTGAGTTTTAATTTTTTTTTTTTTTAAAGATTTTATTTATTTATTTGACAGAGAGAGAAATCACAAGTAGGCGGAGAGTCAGGCAGAGAGAGAGAGAGAAGCAGGCTCCCGCTGAGCAAAGAGCCCAATGCGGGGCTCCATCCCAGGACACTGAGATCATGACTTGAGCCGAAGGCAGCGGCTTAATCCACTGAGCCACCCAGGCGCCCCGAGTTTTAATTTTTTAATTTAAATTCAGTTAATTAACATATAGTGCATTATTAGTTTCAGAGGTATAGTTCAGTGATTCATCAGTTGCATGTAATACCTAGTGCTTATCACATCACGTGCCCTCCTTAATGTCCACACCCATTTACCCCATCCCTCCACCCACTTCCCCTCCAGCAATCCTCAGTGTGTCCCCTGTAGTTAAGAGTCTCTTAAGGTTTATCTCCCTCTCTGGTTTTATCTATTCAAATTTGAATTCGAAAAGGTCATCTCTTTTCAGCATGTATTTGGGGCCTCTCCTCCTCCATACCTGTCTTACATAAACTGTGGAATTTCAGGGCATCTTGGTGGCTCAGTCAGTTAAGCATCTGCCTCAGGCTCAGGTTATGATCCCAGGGTCCCAGTGTCAAGTGCTCCATTGGACTTTCTGGTCAGTAGGAAGTCTGCTTTGCTCTCTGCCCCACCCCATCCCCCCAGCTTGTGAGTGTGCACTCTCTCTCTCACAAAAATAAATAAATAAAATCTTAAAAACAACAACAACAACAACAACAACAAAAATCATTAGATTTCAAATTAGACTAACTGCAGGAAGAAAAATTCTAAAATGAGGGTTAGCAATAGTTTAAATTTTTCTTTCTTTTTTTTTTTTTTTAAAAGATTTTATTTATTTATTTGACAGACAGAGATCACGAGTAGGCAGAGAGGCAGGCAGAGAGAGAGGGAGGGGGGAAGCAGGCTCCCTGATGAGCAGAGAGCCCGATGTGGGGCTTGATCCCAGGACCCTGGGATCATGACCTGAGCCGAAGGCAGAGGCTAGTTTAAATTTTTCTAATAAACACATTAAAACTGGATTGATAATATCCTGAGAGCACTTTTCCTCAGGGAAT
Source organism: Mustela erminea (assembly GCF_009829155.1). Lineage (NCBI taxonomy): Eukaryota > Metazoa > Chordata > Mammalia > Carnivora > Mustelidae > Mustela > Mustela erminea. Next base: position 44,737,255 of record NC_045614.1, read on the forward strand.
ACTACAAAGCAGGGACATAAGGTATGGTCTATGGGGAGGTCATGTTTAACCACTTCATTTGTAAATATGGCATAAAACACTACGTATCATGTCACGTCTTCCTAATAATGTGTACGTAGAAGTTACCTTTTTCTTTTTTTTTTTGTAAGATTTCTTTCATTTGAAATGGGTGGCACCTGGGTGGCTCAGTGAGTTAAGCCTCTTTTATTTTTAAAAGATTTCATTTATTTATTTGACAAAGAACAAGGGAGAGTGGCAGGGAGAGGGAAGGGAGAAGCAGGCTCCCCACTGAGCAGGGGAAGCCCGATGTGGGGCTCCATCCCAGAACCCTGGAATCATGACCTGAGCCAAAGGCAGTTGCTTAACCAGCTGAGCCACCGAGGTGCCCAGAAGTTGCCTCTTAAAAGGTTTAATTTATCCATGATTATCTTTTAAACACATATTGATGCAAAGTTTTAAAATAAGTAACTGAAAGAAAAAAGACAGCATCCAAATTGAGTTTGATCCAGTGCATATCTTCCTCTGATTTTCAGTATATTTCCCTCTCTTGCAGGCCTTCTTTTCATCCCACATATAGGCACACTATCACCTTCCTAATTACATCTGCCCTTAGGCATCATATTCAAACTATGAGAACTGTAGGTCATTCATCTCTAAAAAAGGTGTTGTAATATCATGTCTACCTGTTTCCTGGTGTGGTTGTATGGACCACATGGCAAATATTTCTCAAGCACACTGTAAGTTTCTGTATAAACATGAGGAGTAGCACTGCCCACTGAATCTAAACCTAACAGATTATCATAAAGAAGACAAAATATATTTCTAAACTCTTTTAACAGTGGTACTGGTTTGTGAAGTGGTTGGAGTTTTGTTTAGCCTAACCTCATTAATTTATGTAAAGACCAGATATGTTTATTTTTTAGAAGAACTGGCAACCAGAGATTCATCAAAATAATAACTAAAATATCCAGAAAAATTAATAGCAACATTTGAACTCCAGATCTTTATTCTCACCCAGAAGAGTTTCTGAGCACAGTTGTAGAAGTTATCTGTCATTCCCAGGATTGTACCTCTCCCTCTCACAAAGGAGTCTTCAAGCACATTATTGTACCCACCCATTAATGGTGTGGTGGATCACCAAGCTATTTCTTTACGAGTATTCTTTTGTCGACTATTCTGTTCTAATGGAAAGTCAGAGTTTCCAGTAACTTTAGAGGCTTTCTTCTACTTAATCTGTCAGTTTTTCTCTTATGGTGTAACTGCTGTGAAAGAAATTGGAGCTGTTATACTCCGTGCTTTGATACAGTTTGTAAAATGCAAGATAAGAGACAGTAAACCAAACACAGCATGCTAGTAATTTCTTTAAAAGGACAGATGTGCTAACACCCAGATCTTGTGGCCCAGAAAGCTGGAATAACTTTTTCTCTGAGAAGATGAACATTGTTTCAAAGTGTTACCTTACTTTTGAATCAACAGGATAGATGTCTTTTTTTTTTTTTAAGATTTTATTATTTATTTGACAGAGATCACAAGTAGGTAGAGAGGCAGGCAGAGAGAGAGGAGGAATCAGGCTCCCTGCTGAGCAGAGAGCCTGATGTGGGGCTCCATCCCAGGACCCTGAGACCATGACCTGAGCCAAACGCAGAGGCTTTAATCTGCTGAGCCACCCAGGCGCCCCAAGGATAGATGTCTTCGGTATGTTTTCTCAGACTCATTGGAGAAAACTTAGTCTTTTGACTTCATTTTCCTCATTTTTTATTTTTTTAGGTTTAAGTAAAATTTTTTTAAATATGAGTCTTAGAGGAAGTGACCTGATATGTTTAAAGTGAGTGCTTGAGGATATTGATGTGTCAACATGTGAATAGATCCTTCACTATATACTTATAAAGGGAAGGCTATAGAATGTGCTGGAAATACATGGTATTGGAACTATTTTAATCAGAAAGATGGCTTACACTGGAAAAGCTCAACCCTGCCTCCATCAGGAATTGTCAAAAATGCCAGGATACAGCAATTGTCATTTAACACATCAGAATTCTTCTCCCTTAGATGGGATGACTATTTTCTTCCCCATTGAAACATTTCTAAAATCAATCCAGATTTTTCACATTTGTTTCCTACTGTGTGAGAGCCATAGGTATTCTATTTTATTTATTTATTTTTATTTTTAAAGGATTTTATTTATTTGAGAGAGAGTGTGAGAGTGCAAGAGCGTGCGTGAGCATGAGAGAGCGCAAGCTGAAGGGGGTTAGGCAGAGAGAGCAGCAGACTCCTTGCTGAGCAGGGAGCCTCATACTGGGCTCCATCCCAGGACCCTGGGATCATAACCTGAGCTGAAGGCAGAGGCTTAACTGGAGCAACCCAGGTACCCTGGCCATAGGTACTCTATTTTAATTGAGAATGCTTAGGGGTATGTTGTATCATCTCAAGGAACAGATTTTCTTTTGTATCTTTATATTGTTTGCTTATGTTATGGAGAGGCTTATCAAGTAATTTCTACTGTAATAAAATTATTTTGTCAATCCAAATATGTCACTGCCTGTTAGTACTTTTTAAAATTTTTAATTTCATTATACCTATTGAAGAGAGGAGCTTGAAAAAGGACGAAGAAAGTAAATTAATATTTCTCAGTATTTATTAAATGTATACTATGTTTCAAGCTTTGTCCAAATATTATGTATAATATGTATAAATTATGTAATTATATTAAATATAAGTTAATATTAACACATATCATATAAGAGAAATATTATTATTTTAGATATCCAGGTATCAGGAAGAATGAAAGCTAATAAGTTGGATGAGGTGTGCCTAGAAAATACATTTCTCTTCACTGAAAGCTTATATAGTTTTTGGCTTCTTCAGAGAGAAGAGCCTTCTTTTTTTCTTTTTAAGATTTTTTTTTAAATTTTTTATTTATTTGACAGACAGAGATTACAAGTAGGCAGAGAGGCAGGCAGAGACAGAGAGAGGGTGAAGCAGGCTCCCCGCTAAGCAGAGAGCCTGATGTGGGGCTCGATCCCAGGACCCTGAGATCATGACTGGAGCTGAAGGCAGAGGGCTTAACCCACTGAGCCACCCAGGCGCCCCGAGAAGAGCCTTCTTAAGAGAAAGTTTGCAAAAGTGAAGTCTTGAAGTTCAGCTTTTTCAAGCCCTTCATTTATATTAATAATAAAATAATTTTATAACATTTTACAATTTCAGGTAAGATCTCAAGAGCGGTTTGTTCATCTTTTACAATAAATCCATATATTAAGTATTATTACCTGTGTTTTACTTATTTACTTATTTAACATGTCGGTCTTCTACAATCTGTCAGACTCAAGGAATCAAGAAGATTCCTTGGCAACAAGAAATGAGCTGGAATGAAAAATCCAGCAGGTTACAGGAAATACAGTTTGGGAGTAAGAGTTAGACTGAGGCTCTGTGCCTCAGTCTGTACTCAGCATGCCTAGATCTTTGTTTCCTCATGTATAGAATGTGAAGGTAGAACTTAATTATTTCTTGTTGTTTTTCAAGCTCTAAACTCTGCTCTCTGACAAAGTTTGTAAGATGTGTTAATGGTGTATATAAAAAGAAACTTTAATCAAAACTGCTAGATAAAATAATACAGATTGTTTAAACAAAATCAGTGTAATTGCATAGAGAATGCTAAGCTAATAAACCTTATGTGCCCAAATTTGTGACTTGGATTTCAACCTGGGTTTTAATAGTTGATTTCATTTACTTTTTCCTTTTCACATATACCTTCCATATTAACATAGATTTAATGTACATTTGCTGTGTATCCCAGGTGAATAACTGTTCTTGTAGTTGACTTTCGTAATGTAACTTTATTGGCACAGTTAAGGTTAATGGCACATTAATTTTACACAAGACATCAGTCAGTATTCCATTTTAATTTACCATGTTAATAATGACTAGTGTTCTAGTTGCTTATGTCACTTTGGTCTGTCATAAATTATCCTGAAGCAAATATCAATGTGAACTCACTACCACACTGCTGACTTCTAAAATTATTAATGACAGTGCAGAGTAAAAAGAAACATACGAGTCTACATTTGGTTGATAATTTCTTTATGGATTATTATCACTCTTTTTCTGTAAGCGAATAACATAAATGCTAAGTTTACTTGTCCTAAAGGAAACAGCAGTTGTAATTAAGAATAATTACAGTGGTGGGGCGCCTGGGTGGCGCAGTGGGTTAAGCCGCTGCCTTCGGCTCAGGTCATGATCTCAGGGTCCTGGGATCGAGTCCCGCATCGGGCTCTCTGCTCAGCAGGGAGCCTGTTTCCTCCTCTCTCTCTTTCTGCCTGCCTCTCTGCCTACTTGTGATCTCTCTCTGTCAAATAAATAAATAAAATCTTAAAAAAAAAAAGAATAATTACAGTGGTAACAGTGAAACTTTCCTATAACACTCTAGATATGGCTTCATTCCTAATATATGTTATTTTGGCCAAAAGAGCCAACATTAGAATCTCAGGGGAGAGGTCTAAATGAAATGGTAGGAGAATCCATGTGGAGCCATGTTAGGTTGCTAAATTCTCAGGATGGAGAAATACCAGGTAGTTTGGGCACTGTCAAAAGCTGACTGAGCAGGCTCCACTTTATAGCTCTAAGGGGACCCATTTTAATTCGCAAGGCACATTAATTCTTAACTCCCTCATAAACACGTATTTGTTTGAAGCATTGTCCCAGTTGTGAAGTGTGGCTTGGAACAATTCTAGATAGCATAGCCATAAAAAGCTTCAATTCAGGAGTCATATAGATAGGAGTTCAAAGTTCTTCTCCACCATTTATGTGCAGTGTACCCCCATGAGAGTTATTTAAAACTCTTAGTTTCTTTAGCTTTACATGGAAATAATAACATGTTTTCACAGAACTGCCACGAGAGTTTAATAATCTTCCTAGTGTGACTGAGACTCCGTAAACCTCTAAAAAGTGTGGAGTTCTGCAGTTGTTTAAATGAGAAGAGCTCTATTAAAATAAGGTTTACAGAATTTTATTTTTTGGCATGCAATAATAATTTTTAACAACCTGTGTTCGTAGTACCACTATTTTGTTACTTTTTGTTCACATCAACATTAAATAGTCTCTTTTTCTTTACTTAGCCTTGTCAGAGGTAGTTTCTCTAGTATTGGTTCTATGCAATGTAATATCTCAGTTTTCCATTTGTGAAACCAGTGAAGTAATGCATTGACTTGGATAAGAAGGACGTTCCTGGTCACATTAACTTCAGAATTATTTAAGCCTTATTCTAGTCTATCACCTGGCTGTTTGTGTTGTAATAGAGAGACGGGTCTTATGATACATAGTGACATGATTTGACCTTGATTTTAACTTCAAGACAGGGAGCTACTTAGAAATAGAGTCATAGTGGTTTATATAAAATCCATGTTCATGATCTGTAGTAGGGACAATGTATTTTGGGAGGAAAGAAAGAGTATTAGGAACTCTTGTCCTGATTTGTTTTGTATGCTTCAATACGTAACTTGAGCGCCCTAAGTAGCTGTGTTCATATTCGTAACAATTTTCTCTACCTATGCCACAAAGTCACATAAAATCACATGGAAAATGTCTATTATATTACTTTATTTTATAACAAGTTATGGCTTTCAGGCAGTGTTTTTAAATGAGCAAAAAGTGACTCAAGTTGTAAATTGAAAGCAGGGACTCAAATACTTGTATACTAGTATTCATAGCAGCATTACTCACAATAGCCAAACAGTGCAAACAACCTATGTGCTCACCAATAGATGAATAAACGAAATACAATGTGAACATATAATGACATATTATTAAGCCTTACAAAGGAGTGAAATTCTGATATGTGCTGAAACATGGGTGAACCTTAAAAATCTAGTGAAGTAAGCCGTACACATAAGGACAAGCACTAATATAAAATTCTGCTTTTAAGAGGTACTTTGAATAATCAAATTCATAACAACACAAAACAGAATAGAGGTTACCAGGGAGTGGAGAGTTACTTTTTAATGAGTGTAGCATTTGTGTTGGGAATGATAAAAAAAAGTTCTGGAGTGAATGGTGGTGATGTTTGCACAAAATTGTGTACATAAGCTGCTGAATTGTACATTTAAAAATAGTTGAAATGTTAAATTTTACTTTAAATATATTTTACCACAATGAAAATATACTATAAAATTTTTAAATGGAACTAAAATTTAGAATTTGGAATACTAAAACTCTAATTGTCTGCAATATGCTACCAGCAACATCTTTCTTTTAATGAGTAACTAGTTGCATATTATGAAGTATTGTAATGGGATGAGAGCTTTAAAACGGATAAAAATTGGAACTTTCAGATTAATGGATTTCAGATTAAGGGAAGACCATAGGATTGCTTAAGTTCACTCTCCTGAGCACCCTAGCTCATCTCAGGCTGCTGCCATATGGGTCCAAAATTGCCATCTCAGTGGCACAGAGCCTCAGCTTATGATAAGCAAAGGTATTTTTCGTGCAAGAGCTGTTTGCCTCGAAGGGACTGATCTGGAATGACTGTCAATAACAGCAGGCACATACCTGAGGAATCAATCTCTTCCATTTTAATTTCATAGACATGCACCACTGGAAAGATGAGGATTACAGGATGAAGTCTCCTGTAGGAATGCTGGCCGAGGTAACAAAATCAAGCCCCATTAGGTTGTCTCTGGAGCACAGACTGTAAATGGCAAGGGGAGAGAAAGTCAGACAGGAAAGGGGAAGTGAATGAAAGCTTGAATATGGGTGAATGTCTTTACATGCATGCCATGGCTTCATGGAGATTCATAGAACCTGGTCAATGAAAGCTCAGGTCAATTCCATGAAGTGCCATTTTGCATTCTGCTTCAAGTTCTTTTTATTCTGTGCACAGAGACATTTAGATGTCTCTTTTTCTTCTCTCAGAGCTCCTAGGTTGAAATCATTACTTACTCTTTTTGCAGTCAGGGTGTGCCTCAAACCAAATGAACATGTTTTGGAGCTAAACAAATAGTCCACCCATTAAATTAAGGTTCTTTGATTTTCTTCCTCCCTCCCTCTCTCTTTTCCCCTCCTTCCTTCCCTCTTTCCTTCCCTCTTTCTTTTCCTTTCTTTGCTCTTTTACCCCCTTTTCTTTCCTCTGGTACACTGTGGTCAAAGCAGCTATGGCATTACAATTCTGATTTGAATAAGCAAGCAAGTACATGCTCATGTATCTGTGTATACTCTCATGTGGGCTACTTTAGTGCTTTGACTCAAATTAAATTACTTTCAAGTGTGAATAATACAATATTAATATAAGCAGCTTCGGGAAATAGTCAAGTTTTGTGTTGGGCTTATAATATTGCCTGAGTGTTTTCGGAAACCTAAGTAGTGCATTGGCAATCCAGAGAATGCTACCCTATGAAAATGGAAAATGATTATTTTTAAGTTTTTATTTAAATTCCAGTTAGTTAACATACAGTGTAATACTAGTTTCAGGTGTATAATACAGTGATTCAGCACTTCCATACAACACCTGGTGCTAATCACAAGTGTATTATTTGATCCTTATCACCTGTTTAACCTATCCCCACTGCTCTCCCCTCTGGTAATGATCAGTTTGTTCTTTGTAGTTAAGAGTCTGTTTCTTGGTTTCTCTCTCTCTCTCTCTCTCTCTGTGTGTGTGTTTTTCCCTTTTGCTCATATGTTTTGTTCCTCAAATTCTACATATGAGTAAAATCACATGGTATTTGTCTTTCTCTAACTGACTTACTTTGCTTAGCATAATACTCTCTAGCTCCATCCATGTCCTTGCAAATGGCTAGATTTCATTCATTTTTATGGCTGAGAAATATTCCATTGTGTGTGTGTCTGTATATGTATCACCTCTTCTTTATCCATTCATCAGTCACTAGACACTCACTTAACCCTTGGCCTGTTTCCATAATTTGGTTATTCTAGATGCTGCTGCTGTAAATATCACAATGTAGGTAACTCTTTGACTTATTATTTTTGTATTTTGTCAGAGAGAGAGAGAGAGCACAAGCAAGAGAAGCAGCAGGCAGAGGGAGAAGCAGGCTCCCTGCTGATCAAGGAGCCGGATGTAGGACTTGATCCCGGGACAATGGGATCATGACCTGAGCTCAAGGCAGATGCTTAACCAACAGCCACTCTGGCGTCCCAGTACTTTTGTATTTTTTGAGTAAATTCCTAGTAGTGGAATTGCTGTATCATAGGATAGTTCTATTTTTTAACTTGTTGAGGGACCTTCATACTGTTTTCCAGAGTGACTGCACCAGTGTGCCTTCCCTCCAGTGCCCTAAGAGGGCTCCTCTTTCTCCATATCCTCGCTAATACCCGTTGTTTCTTCTATTGTTAATTTTAGCCATCCTGACAGGTGTGAGATGATATCTCACTGTAGTTTCAATTTGTGTTTCTCTGATGATCATTGATGTTAAGTATTTTTTCATGTTTCTGTTGGCCATCTGTATATCTTCTTTGAAAAAAATGCCCATTCATGTCTTCTGCCTATTTTTAATTGAATTATTTCATTTTTAGGTATGAGTTGTACCATTTCTTTCTATATTTTGGGTACTAAACCTTTATTGGATTTGTCATTAGCAAATATTTTTTCCCATTCTGTAGGCTGCCTTTTAGTTTTGCTGATTGTTTCCTTTGTTGTGTAGAAGCTTTCTATTTTTATGTAGTACCAGTTTTTTATTTTTGCTTTTGTTTCCCTTGCTTCAGGAGACATATCTAGAAAGAGGTGAGTATGGCCTATTTTGAAGAGATTGCTGCAATGTTCTTCTCTAGGATTTTTATGGTTTCAGGTCTCACCTTTAGATCTTTAATCCAGTTTGAATTTATTTTTGTGTTTGTTGTTAAAAAGATCCGGTTTCTTCTTTTGCATGTAATTACTCAGCTATCCCCCACCATTTATTGAAGACAATGTCTTTTCCCACTGGATATTCTTTGCTGCTTTTGGGGGATTAATTGACCATATAATTGTGGGTTTATTTCTAGGCTTTCTTTTCTGTTCCATTGGTCTATGTGTCTATTTTTGTGTCAGTACTATACTGTTCTGATCACTACAGTTTGTAATATAACTTGAAGTCTGTAACTGTGATGCCTTTAGCTTTGCTTCCCACCCTCTCCCCGCCACTCACCCCAACTGCTTTAGCTATTCAGGGTCCTCTTTGGTTCCATACAAATTTCAAGTTTATTCTGGCTCTGAAAAGTGCTGGTGGTATTTTCAGAGAGATTGCATTAAATGTGCAGATTGCTTTAGGTGATATAGACATTTTAACAATACTTGTTCTTCCAGTCCATGAGAATGGATCTCTTTCCATTTCTTTGAGTTATCTTCAATTTCTTTCATCGGGGCTTAGTACTTTTCAGAGTACAAATCTTTCACCTCTTTGCTTAAGTTTATTCCTAGGTATCTTACTGATTTGGTGGAATTATAAATGTGATTGATTCCTTAATTTCTCTTTCTGGTGCTTCATTATTGCTGCCTAGAAATGCAACAGATTTTCTGTACATTGATTTTGTATCCTGAGACTTTGCTGTATTCATGTATCAGTTCTGGCACTTTTTTTTTTTTGGTGGCGTCTTCTCGGTTTCCTATAGAGTGTCATCAAATAATGAGATTTTACTTCTTCCTTGCCAATTTGGATGCCTTTTATTTCTTTGTTGTCTTATTGCTGTTGCTAGGACAACAGGGTAATTTGGAAGTTTTCCATCATTTTCTACTTTTTGAATTGTTTGAGAAGAATAGGTATTCTTCTTTAAATGTCTGATAGGATTATCCTATGAGGCCATCTGGCCTAAGACTTTTGTTTGCTGGGAGTTTTTGATTACTGATTCAATTTTTGTTGGTTATCAGTCTGTTCAAGTTTTCTATTCCTGTTTCAGTTTTGGTAGTTTGTGTGTTTCTAGAAACTTACCTTACATTGCTTTAGGTTGTCCAATTTATTGGCATATAGTTTTTTATAACATTCTCCTATAATTGTGTATTTTTGTGTATTGGTTGTTATTTGTCCTTTCTCAGTTTTGATTTTATTTATTTAGGTTATGGGTGGGTTGTTTTTGTTTTTGTTTCGTTTTGTTTTGTTTGATGAGTCTGGCTATAAGTTTATCAATTTTATTGATTCTTTTCAAAGAACTATCTCCTGGTTTCATTGATCTATTCTATTGTTTTTCTAGTTTTTATATTACTTATTCTTGCTCTAATCTCTATTATTTATTTCCCTTCTTTTTCTGGCTTTAGGTTTCTTTTGTTGTTCTTTTTCTAGCTTCTTTAGGTGTAAGGTTAAAATATTTGAGATTTTTCCTGCTTCCTTAGGTAGGCCTGAATTGCTATATACTTCCTTCTCTCTCTCTCTCTCTCTCTCTCTAAGATTTTATTTATTTGAGAGAGAAGGAGAGAAAGAGAGAGATTGAAAGAACAAGTTGGGGGAGTGGCAGAGAGAGAAACAGATTCTCTGCAGAGCAGGGAGCCCAATGCAGGACTCAATCCCAGGACCCCAGGATCATGATCCAAGTTGAAGGCAGATGCTTAACCAGCTGAGCCACCCAGGCGTCCCCCTCCCCTTTAAAGATTTTATTTGTTTTGAGAGAGAGAGAGATAAAGAGCATGAGCGGAGAAAAGGCTGGAAGGAGAGGGAGAAGTAGACTCTCCAGTGCAGGACCCCAGGTATCATGACCTGAGCTGAAGGCAGACATTTAACAGCCACCCAGGTGCGCTATATACTTCCCTCTTATGACCACTTTTTGCTGCATCCCAAAGGTTTTGGACCATTGTGTTTTCATTAGTATTTGTTTCCAAGTATATTTTTATTTCTTCCTTGATTTCCTGGTTGACCCATTCAACATATAAAATAGTAACATGTTGTTTAACCGCCCTGTGTTTAAAAATTTTTTTTTTCTTGCGGTTGACCTCTGTTTTCATAGCACTGTGGTCAGAAAGAGTATATGGTGTGATTTCAAACTTTTTGTATTTGTTGAGATATGTTTTGTGAACTAATATGTGATATATGCTGAAGAGTGTTCCTTGTGCATTTGAAAAGAATGTGTATTTAGTTTTAGGATGGAAGGTTCTTAATATATCTTTTAAGTCCATCTGGTTCAGTGTGATATTCAAAGCCACTGTTTTTATGTTTATTGATTTTATGTTTAGATGATCTGTCCATTGATTGGAGTTGTGTGGTAAAGTTCCCTACCATTATTCTGTTATTATCCTTTAGTTTAATTATATTTTTGTTTTTAATTGTCTTCTATATTTGCATACTCCCATATTTGGTGCAGAAATATTTTCTATTGTTAGATCTTCTTACCGAATTGGCCTTTTTATGATTATATAGTGCTCGTCTTTGTCTCTTTTTATGGTTTTTATTTTAAGGTATAGTTTGTCTGATATTGCTACTCCAACTTTCTTTTGACATCCATTTGTGTGATAAATGGTCCTCTGCCTCCTCACTTTCAATTGGCTGTTGTCTAACCTGAGTCTCTTTAAAGTCAAATATAGATGTGTCTAGTTTTGTTACCCATTCTAATACCATACATCTTTTGATTGGACCATTTATCCCATTTATATTCAAAGTAATTATTGATAAATATGAATTTATTGTCATTTCATTATTTGTTTTTCATTGTTTTTGGAGATTTTCTCTGATTCTTTCTTATCCTTGTCACTTTTGGTCTCTCCTTTGCACCCAAAGAGTCCCCTTTAATATTTCTTGCAGGGCTGGTTTAGTGGTCATGAACTCCTTTAGTTTTTGTCTGGGAAACTCTTTATCTCTCCTTGTATTCTAAATGATAATTTTTCTGGATAGAGTATTCTTGGCTACAGATTTTTCCCAATCAGCACATTGAATATATCATGCCACTCCATTCTGGCTTGCCAATTTTCTGTTGCAAAATTTCCAGCTAGCCTTATGGGTGTTCCCTTGTAAGTTACAGGCTTCTTTTGTCTCCCCGCTTTTAATATTTTTTCTTTATTGCTATATTTTTCAAACTTAGTTACAATATGTCTTGGTGTTTGCCTGCTTTTGTTGATTTTTATAGGAGTTCTTTTTGCCTCCTGAATCTAGATGTCTATTTTCTTCCCCAGATAAGGGAACTTTTCAGCTGTCATTTCTTCCAGTAAATTTTCTGGCCCCTTTTCTCTTCTTCTGGGATTCCTGTAATACAAATGTTATTATGCTTGATGGAATCACTGAGTTCCCTAAGTCTATACTTGTGTTGCGTTGCATAATTCTTTATCTCTTTTGTTAAGCTTCAGTATTTTCCATCATTTTGTCTAGGTTACTAATTCATTCTACTACTTATACTAATTCTTCATTACATGAAGCTGTTTCCAATGTTAGTTATTGCACTCTTCATCTTTGACTGATTCTGTTTTAACTCTTTAACTCTGTGGTAAGAGTCTCATTGATTTTTAAAATTTTTTTTCTCAAGCCTAGTGAGTATCCTCAGGTTTATTGCATTATATTCTCCATCAGTCATGCTATTTTTATCTGTTTTGCTTAGATCTCGGCTGTAGCCTTGTCTTGTTCTTTCATTTGGATAAATTTATTTGAGATAAATTCTTTCATTTGGAATAGATTCCTCTGTCTTAGCACGTTGTCTTTGTATTCTTCTGTTTCTTATGTCTCCTGTTTCTGAAAGTAATGACCTTATGAAGTAGAGGTCATACAGTGCCAATGGCCTATATGTGCTTCAGGGAGTGTCCCTGGTGTGTGCTGCATGCACTCTGCTGTTGTGTTTTGGAGTCTCTTTCCTTTAGGCCATTTGCAGAGGCTTTCCTGCTCTGGGCAGTGTTTGGTCCTGGTGTGAATGTGGCAAATTTTAAATATATGTGCTCTGGTCTGCTTGTGAAATGAGACCGGATACCAACTCTACTAGAACAGAGGCCCTGCATCACTCTCTGGTTGAAGAAGTGGTGTGGTAGAGGTTTGTGCTGGTTTTCTGGGGGAATGGGCCCACTGCACTGGGACTAAAGCATGCTTGACTGAGAAGGGCAGTCCTGCCACAGTGCAATGGTGTTGGGCTTGTTGCAAGCAAGTTAGGCAGCCAGTGTTGGCACTGTTCTGCTTCCTGCAGGTGGCTTTGTGTTTATGCTGATGGGCAGAGGGTGATAATGGTGGAAAATAATTCCTAAACCAAGATTATTTTCTTGCGATGTACTTTTTAGTCTCAGTGTTATGGACATTTTGGAGTGGATAATCCTTTGTTATGGAACCTATTCTGTTCAATGTAGGACATTTAGCTACATCCCTGGTCTCTAGATACCAGTAACACACACACTGTGAGTAAAATAATGTCTCCAGGTATAGCGAAGTACCCTCCGGTATGGGGGTGGCATAAACACTCCCAGCTGAGAAGCATTGTCTAGAGTATGGTATGAAATTCCAGGGTCATGGCTTTGGTCTGGCTCAGTCAGCTGAGGTTTTCAGAGTAGAATGTGGGGTGAGAGGAGAGGAATGACGGAGAAAATAGACAATGTGGCTGCGGTATTTTTCCCGTGACATTGCTTCCTTTTTTTTTTTAAGATTTTATTTTTCTTAAGTAAGCTCTATGCCTAACATGAAGCTCAAATTCACAACCCTGATATCAAGATCCGCATGCTCCACTGACCGAGCCACCCAGCATTGCTTCTTTTAAGGCAGAGAGAAACTCCTATTTTACACTGAACAACCTGTTTGTGTTCTGTGAGGCATGAACTTAATGAAAATTATGCTGCTTTCTGGTTAGTCAAAAGCCTAAGAAGGTAACTTAAGGTATGGGTTTCTTTATATGGAGCAGGAATGTGTTTTTTTGTTTTGTTTTGTTTTGTTTTTCTGGTACTATCAAGACTCTTTTTTGTCACTTTTAACTGTATATTTGACAAATCCAGAGATTTACCTTAGGCAGTGTTGTGTCCAGAGGTTTCAACTGTACTCTCATTGAGCTGTTTCTCTTTAACCTTGACTTTTCTTGATATTTTGGTGGGACAGAGATAGGTGGCTCCTGAGAACTTTGAGGATACCCCCAAAAGTAGAGGATCTACCTTTCCTGAGTCCACAGATTAAAACTCAGGAAATACGCATTTAGGTCTGCTTGCAGCTAGTATTCTCTTAATTCAGGCACTTTTACAGTGGGTTTGACCAGCCTAGCTCATTGAATCCCTCTCTACTCTTCCCTCCTCCACCAATTCTGCAGGTCTGAAAACAGAATCACAAGGAATGATTCTCTTACAAATCAGAGATCCTTTGAAAAGAAAATTGTGCTGAGCTTTCTTTCTTTCTTTCTTTCTTTTTTTTTAAGATTTTATTTATTTATTTGACAGACAGAGATCACAAGCAGGCAGAGAGGTAGGCAGAGAGAGAGGAGGAAGCAGGTTCCCCGCTGAGCAGAGAACCCGATGCGGGACTCGATCCCAAGACCCCGGGAATGACCTGGGCTGAAGGCAGAGGCTTTAACCCACTGAGCCACCCAGGCGCCCCTGTGCTGAGCTTCCTTTATAAAAATCTTTGCCCAAATTGTGCTCACATATATTTTCCAACTCTTTTAATCTCTCAGAGGTATCCTTTCTATTTCCAAGGTATCCTGTTAGTATTCTTAGAGTCTGGTTCAGGGAACCCTGAGGAGGTGACTAAGATTTTCAGGTGATCAACATTTTTTTTTTTTTTAAAGATTTATTTATTTATTTATTTGAGAGAGAGACAGTGAGAGAGCATGAGCGAGGAGAAGGTCAGAGAGAGAAGCAGACTCCCCGTGGAGCTGGGAGCCCGATGTGGGACTCGATCCCAGGACTCCAGGATAATGACCTGAGCCGAAGGCAGTCGTCCAACCAACTGAGCCACCCAGGCGTCCCTCAGGTGATCAACATTTTGAAGCTTTTTTTCAGAATACTGAGATTTGTCTTTGTCTCAGTTTCTTACAAGTGTTCAGTGGACTTTTGCAGAGGCTATATGACATGTGATATCATGTAAGACTAAACATAGAGACAAATAGAGGGATCAAATTATCTTCTATTGAGTCAAACTTTTTTTTTTTTTTTTAAAGATTTTATTTATTTATTTGAGAGGGAGAGAGAGCATGGAGGTAGAGAGAGAATGAGAAGCAGACTCCCCACCAAGCAGGAAACCCTATGGAGGGCTCGATTCTCAGGACTCTGGGATCATGACCTGATCCTAAGGCAGATGCTTAACCAACTGAGCCACCCAGGAGCCCCTGAGCCAAACCTTTAAACAATTTGCAAATGTGTAAAACGTGTACTCTTATCTCTATTTTTTTGTTTCAGATAATGCAGTTTTTCCCCTTAAGATGTGCTATTTATCTTAATGAGTATTGGATTTATTATCATTGTTAAATGAATAAGTATTTTTAAAAGTTTCATTTTTAAATTTTAAAATGGTACATATCAGTAGACCCCCATTCTGTCTCAAAAATTTAAGGATGTACCTTTTTATGGCCTCCATTGAATACGTGGAGTGTTCACAAAGTATTTTCCACATCTCCAGCCCTGGGAGAGCCATGGAATCCGTTCTCAGTTCCATTAGTGGCCATTCTCTGCCAGGCCTTGAGAAACTCCTCTGGGCCCTACTATTTAGTGTTCAGCCAATGACTCAAGTGGACCTCTATGCAGAGGTGTACAGATCATTCTTTGGACAGCACCCTCCTTTTTATTATCTTACCCTGTAAAGTCCAAACTGCAGATAGCCCTGAAATCTAATCTTTGTTTTACCCAGTGAAACCACTGCTCTCAGTTTGGGCTTCACTTCCATTTCCTGTGGTCTGGAAAGTGCCCACAGAAATAAAGTTGGGATAAACTAGGAGCTCATCTCATGTGTGTCCTTTCTCTAAATGATCACAGCTTTGTGCTGTCTGTTGTCCAATGCCTGAAATCAGTTTCTTCATTTTTTTTAAGTTTTACAGTAGTTTACAAGGTTAAAATAAGAAATACTCATTACTCTAAAAAGACCAAAATTGGAAGTTTTCAGTTTTTCCTGTATTTAGGTGTTTCTTTACAAAAAGTGACTTACTGATGGTGAGATAAATGTTGAGACATAGCCAAGTATATCTATTTAAGATTGGGGGACAGATGAGAACTTAGGTATTTTATATCATCTTAAATAATTGCTTATATTTAGTTATGTGTATAATTTAATAACATAACAATACATTTGTATACTTTAGAACTAAAAATGTATAGTTAGAAGTGTTATTTTTTTCCTAACAGAAGTGTACTATCAAGAAATGTGGAGAAAAAAAAAAAAAAGAAAAAAAGAAAGAAATGTGGAACATTTCCTATGGTGTTTGAGCTAATTTTGTGTGTGCGTGTGTGTGTGTGTGTGTGTGTGTGTGTGTGTGAAAATTATAATGGTTCAGGGTGAAAAGAAATATTTATTTTAGGGAATTAAGCAAATCGTTAAGGAAATATACTTTTGCGTATACCCACTATGAGGAGAAATTGAGCAGTAATTTCTATAACTTTAGTCTGACAACTCTTTCATCAGGTGACTTATTCCATTATGTGGAGAGAATGAAGCAGTGAGGTTTCAGTTGAAGCAAGAATAGAAGTGGCTGCCACCGGTTTTGAAACTAGTACTAAGTGCTTGGCTCTGGGCAATAAAGGTATCCTGGTCTCCATTTTATAAATGTAGAGTTTGAAGCTAAGAGAGAATGCTTTGCTTCTGGTCAGAAAGGAATAAATGCGGTAGTTAGGTTTGAACTGACATTTCTCTAACTCAGTGGCCATTTCTTACCAATTCACCAGACTTTCTTGGATTTGGACTATATACAGAACAGTTTTCTACCTGTGAAGGTGTAGGACACCAATATGATTTTTTGAAGTGTTTCAAATGTCGCAGTGCCTACCCTGGAGTTCAGTTAAGCCATAACTGATTTATAGTGAACTAGGGAAATTTCAAGTTGATATGAATTATGCAATCCTTAGTATATGTGTGTGTGTGTGTGTGTGTGTGTGTGTGTGTGTACAGCATTAAATTTCTTTCAAGAAACCTAAAGAAATTTCCTGCTGAGTAGGAAATGTTTACATTCTTCACATACTTGTGCATGGATTTCCAAATTGATGGCTATTTGCTTCAAAAGTAGACAGGAAATCAATCCTGGAAATTATTGTGTGTGTAGTTCAATTCCGTAAGTTGTAAAATATTATTTCTTTCATCTCCTTTATGCTGTTTCGTTGCTATTTCATTCTTCATGGTAATAGAAAAATATTCAATGATATTGTAAACACATACTGACCTTTCAGATTTGTTCTCAGGTTCAGTGGCCATTTGTTCAGGAGGTACTTGACTTTTTTACATCAGCTGGTCTCTTCCTCTTTGGGGAAGAAAATCAAGTCATGCTTTGTATTTTAGATTGTGTTGTGTTTCCCTTGAAAATGTGTCACTATGTAATGAGGACTTCTCTCTTTAAAGAAAAGCATGGTACAGCAGTGGATCTGGGAAAGGTTTCATGTTCTCAGCTATGGTGGTGGGAACTAGTAATCCTCCTCCAGAGAACCAGAATAAATAGATGTTTCTAGTAAAAAGTAAGAGTGATGTTTGTAAACTGCCCTCCCTCCAAATTCTGGACTCTTAGACCTAACTATTCATACAGAATTTCGCTTTTTATATATCAGTTCTCTACCAATTCTGGACATTTATATACTATGATCATATTTCTTAACATTGGTACATATTTTCTATTTACCATTTTTTATAAATCTAATGAATTTTTAAGTAATTGTACATATGAAGAACATTCATATGTACAATTATATCAATAATAGAAATAGAAGAAACTGTGATATAAGTGGAAAATAAATGCAAAAATATATATTTATACAAACATAAGTACACATAGATTTTAAATGTTCAGAAAATAAAAATAATAATATGTACCACCAGAAGTTCTAGGACCACATTTCTGAAAACTGTGACCCTCTGATCCCTATTTTTTGAATTGAAATTGCACTTCAGAGCCCTTACCACAGTTTCCATTATGAGTTTCCCCTGCTTTCTGAAAGTAGAGTGTTTCTGTGAAAGCTTTCATAGCCCTAATGGCATAAGGCAAAAAACAATTACCATTAGTTTATATAGAAAATTTTTGAACCTTCTCAGTCCCCAAAAATAACCTCTCTCAGACTTTTCCAATAGCTTGGTACACATCTTTTTAAGATGACCAAAATAGGGATTCCTGTGTCTACCTTTAGCTCAGGTCATGATCTTGGGGTCCTTGGATCGAGCCCTGTGTCGGGCTTCCTGCTCCATAGGGAGCCTGCTTCTCCCTCTTCCTCTGCCGCCTGCTCCCCCTCCTTGTGTGTGCTCTCTCTCTCTCCCTGACAAATCAAACTTTAAAAAAATTGCCCAAAATAAATCAAAGTAAAGCACAAATGCTTTTAGACACAGTTCTGTGTCAAAACTGCCATGGCTTGATGCGGAGTGTAGTTCCTGGGGACGAGCTTGGTGGTGTGTTCAGTGTGTGCACTGCCTTTATAACTACATAATACAGAATGAACACTGAACACTGTTTGTGCTTTTTGCTGTCTTTTTTTTTTTTTAATAAAAATGAAAATCCTCTTCAGATTCATGTGCTCTGCTAATGTAGGTCTTTCCCAATAGTGAATTAGCATGATATGAACTTTCAAGAAACAAGGGATATCTGTTTGTAGATGTCATTTATGGCCATGAACATATTTTCTGCCTTTGAGGAACCAGACTGAAAGCCCATTAGACCTTCAGACATTGTTTCCGTTACCCTGCACTCCATTATGTCCTTTATTGCATACAGGTATGCACTGTGTATTTAATTCCCGCTCAACAAATTGAACAGTTACACAGTGGTCTCCGGGAATGAAGTCCATTGCAGCTTATGAGAACAGGACAGTGCAGAACAATAGGCTCAAGAAAAGGAACCAGTGATATCTGCGAAAAGTTATTTAAAAATATAAAACTAGAGGTGTCTCTTTTTATTAAAAAGTACATTTAATATCCTTAACTGTGTATTGAGCATTTGGTCAACGTTAATGTATATAATTCTCACAATAGCCCAAAGAAGAAAATAGGATTAGTACTTTCATTTAGTACATGAAGAAGGTAAGGTGGGGAGGGAAGTGAGTAATTTGCTGAAGGTTACTGAAGTAGGATATGGAGATTTGAGTTTTGAAAGCCAGATTCTGTACTCTCAATCACTACTCTTTGCTGTATTTCTTGTTAGAGTATATGAAATTACCCATGTGAAAATATTTGGATTCTGTCATTCTACAGTTACTTGCTGTGATTTATACATCATTTCATTTGTCTTCCATTTGCTCTGCAGAAATGTAGGTATTTCCTTTCCCTGAATTGGTGAAACTCAGATAAAGAGCATGCACTTATAGGAAATATCAAATTCTAAGTGTCCAATATATTTTTATATCATGTCACATAATGTGACATATTGGGCTGTTGTGGAATGTCAAGCACTGGCATAATATATGTCTTAGAAATGCAGAGTGACAGGTTGTCATTATAGCTGTTCCAAGTTTTTGTGATAATGGTGAACCCTGGAAAATTTCATTTTCTGGCTTTGCACATTACCAACACTTTGATATTTCCCCTATGTTTTCCCAATGGGAAAGACAGAATTGAATTTAGCCAAACCTGATAATTTTCCTTAATGGAAATTTAAGGGGCTAAGAATCCCACATTTGTATATGGGCTCAATAATTTGAAGTGAATTATCTTCTATTTCTATCCCTAGGATGTAGAGGCAGATGAAGTAGTTTTTCACAGACCTGAATTGTACGGATGAACACCTACTGATGGAGATCATTCAAATTATGAGTTAAGTGCAAATAGAGTTAAGTGCAAAATAGACCCTATATTTAGCAAGTATCCTTGTCATCTATTCACTAGATGTCAGTGGCATACCAGCCTCACACGCCCATCCCTAATCTGTACAACCAAAAATGTTTCCAGACTTTGCCAAAAAATTGCCTCCAGTTGACAATCACTGATTTTGAGAATGGAATCTCTGGTTGGTTTGTAATCTCCTAAAATACCTTTACACATATTTTAAGACTTCAGTTTTTTTTTTTTTTTTTTTTTTTTGGATAATGTCTTATGAGCCACAATACCAAGTTTGCATTTCCAAGCAATATTACAACAAAATAACTTTTATTTATTTTCTACTAGTATTATCTCTTACAAATAAAATTAAGTTGTATCACTTGCAGACCCTTTGAGAAATGATGCATTCTTATCTCATTTTAAGGTTAATGAAAGTAATCTCTCCAAATATCAGTAATATAGAGACAAATACAGATAAATATAGAGCATTTTATCATTACATGGTGCTTTTATTTATTTTTTTATTTTTTTAAACATGATCATTCCTTTTTTTTTTCTTTTTTAAAGATTTCATTTATTTATTTGTCAGAGAGAGAGAGCACAAGCAGGGGGAGCAGCAGGCTTTCCACTGAGTAAGGAGCCCAAAGTGGGACTCGATCCCAGGACCCTGAGATCATGACCTGAGCCAAAAGCAGACGCTCAACCCACTGAGCCACCCAGGTGTCCCTATATGGTGTTTTTAAACTCAATATTTAATTTTCTCAGTAATTCTGAGGAAGGTTTTAATTTACCCATTTTATTGATTAATAAACAGAGACTTGAGGAGTAGCTGTTGTCTATTTCTTGTGAGTTAGATCAGAAATTACCACCATTCTGAGTAATTTTAGGTGAGTAGAGTGGAGCCCAATATGGGCCTCAATCTCACAACCCTGAAATCATGACCTGAGTCGAAATCAACAGTTAAACTCTTAATGGACTGAGCCACCCAGGCACCCCTTGATGATTAAACTCTTAAGTAAATCTCTTTTCTCATGAATAAACTTTTTTCATTTCCTAGAGAGTGGTGTGAAAGATGCATGGCCCTTTCTTTCTTCTGCTCTTCTATTTCTAAATCTAGGTACCACCATTTCCTATTTTGATGTCACTGGTTTTCGTCTTGGGACCTCATGTCAACTGGACCATCTGTTTATAGCCCCTCAAGTGAGCTGCCCTAATTATGTTACATCAGGACAACTTGTGAAGCTCAGAATATCACGTTTCTAACCTTACAACTGATAAGCAGCATAAGCCATTCCCATCGCTATTTTCAGTCCTCTCTCTGTCTTAAATAGATGCATAGATCTCTAGTCTCTTAAGCATCTTCCAGTCCTGTTTACTTTGTAGTCAAGACCCCAGAAATTAGTCTTCCAGAATATGGCTCTTCAAGCCAGAATCCTCAAGGTGATGGTGCCTGTGTAACCTTGATATGAAACCTCCTACACTGTGTAATACTGTCATCTCAGGGAGAGCCACTATTCATTAGTTGAAATTGTCAGCTTTATGTTTCAGTAAAATAAATACACATTTTCCCTACAGTAATGACTTTTTTTTCTCACTTTGTGAAAGCTGCAGGGACCCTTGTTATCGAGAGATAATCATATTCTAGCAGTGCCACTTATTATGCCCAGTGAAAGTCCCAAGGATATGATTATCTCTTAATAACTCTAAAGCTTGTTATGTATCATGTTGTATTGTTGTTTACTTTGAGTGCGTGGGGGAAACCCATTAGTGATCTCTGTGGTTGATATTATTCATTGGGATAATGATAAAAGAATCAAATGACCATTTGTTTGCTTGTAGCTAGACAGCACGATAAATGCATCCCACTTCCCACTGAAAAATGTATTTAAATGTAATCTCTAGCTTAGTATTAGTTTAATAACCTGGATGTTAATACTAAATTAATATCAAGTGAAGCTAAAGGAAAGTTAGGAAATAAACATGGATAATTTAATAACTCTGTGACCTTTACCTCCCACAGAAAATTCAGGTTGGGTTTTAAAATCTGTAATAGAAGTAAACACCCCTGAAAAAGAAGTACTCACCAATTCAGTGATGGAAAATGCCATTTATAATTTAAGTAAATTAGGATGGATGTAAGGAATCCCCTTAAATATGCCTCAAGAATATAAACAGTAAATGAATTTTTCCCCTCTTACTTCATGCCTTCCTCTCATGTTCAAAGAAAGCAATAATTTTGGTTTCATTTATTGAATACCTTTTAAAGACCAGATAGTTGTCATGCATTCTCATTTTTTATTTACTAGAACCTTGCAATACTGTTCCTGATTTTTAGGTTGGGAAACTGAGACTGTAAGAGATTAAATAACTAGCTTGAGTTCTAGTAGAAGGTAGATGGCAAAGGTTAGCTTCAGATCTGAGTTTAGAGTCCATTTGTTATCTACTGATTATTTAAAGGCATGATATGAAGGATGATTACAATTATAGGACACTTGTAGCTGACAGTGATCTTGTACATGTGTATTATTAGGTAGACACACGTCTGACCCTAATGAAAGGGAAAAAGTTTGCTGAAGTGATGAGACCACTGTCTTCTCTTCTTGCTTCCAATGTCTGTGAGAACTGAAAGAATTAGGAATGCCTCATCTGGTTGTTTTTGTTTTAGCATTTTAATTAGGAAAATTTTCATACTCTTAACTGTCACTTGGAAAAGATTATTTTGTTCTGAATAAGTATTTAACACACTTTTTACTTCTGAGGTATTTGGCAAGGGTCTAGATCAGGACTTCTGTTCTCCAGAGTAAAAATCCTTTTTGACCCAGTATTTGCCAGCTGCTATCTCTTTCTATTTGCATTTAACCAAGAAGCTCTGCAGTCATTAGTGGATTTCTGATTTCTTTATATTATAATAAAGCCAATGCACTTCTGTTGACACCAGCTGATATGTTCAAAACTCATAGACCCAATCATTCTGAACAGAGGGAGATTCATCCATTTATTCATATATTAATTTTCTGTCTACTCCTACATGTGACTTTTTAGAGTTTATAATAAAAGCCACAACTAAATATGAACCATAATTTCAAGGTGTTATAATAGCAGATAAATTGTATAGATTTAACATTGGAAAATTTAATAAATTTTCAGTAATTTTAAAAGATAATTAAATATTTTGTGCATATTATAAACTGGGCACTGTTCTTTGCATGGATTATCTCATTCTGCCCTCACAAAAACAATGTAAGGTAGATACATAATTATTAGGCTCTTTTTATGCATAAGGAAACAGAACTTAAAGAAAGTGAATAAAATGAAAGCCTTTCCTCATGTTCTTGTTCAGAGGAGGCTGTTACTCTCTTGCCTCTAATGGATGCACAGTTTCTTTCCCTGCATAAAGCATGGCAAAAGTAGCCAAGAATAATGCATGTATCTTTACCCCTTTATAAGGAATGGTATTGTGTGTCTACCTACCTTATTTATCTCTTGAGTGTGCTGGCTGCATTTAAGATGAAAAGTTTTAACTAAATCACTTTCCCCCTGGTAAGAATATGGCTGTTCAACATTTCCCCGCCCCCCCAGTGGAAAGTAAGTAATTCCTAATTATAAAATCAAGAACTTCTCAATACCTTTGTAAGCATCTTTAGAAGTTTCCTTTTAAGAGCAGTCAAGAAAACATATGGTAGAAGTGGAATTATTTTTTTTTCAAAGATTTTATTTATTTGTCAGAGAGAAAGAAAGCACAAGCAAGGGGAACAGCAGGGAGAAGCAGAGGGAGAAGTAGGCTTCCCGCTGAGCAAAGGAGGCTGATGTGGGACTTCCAATGACCTGAGCCAAAGGCAGACACTTAACTGACTAAGCCACCCAAGCATCCCAGATACAGAATTAATTTTTAAGTTACATGTCCCTTGCTTAGTTTTTAATTTGGATCCTTTCATTCACTCAGCACATATTTAAGGAATAATTGTTTTAGACTAGGTTGTACAAAGCTCTACAACTTTAAATTGAAGAGTAAGACAAGACAGAGACATATAGACCTACAAGAAAAGATACGTGTTTATAGGTGGGTGGTAAGCACACTGTGATTATTGTCATTTTAGAAACCTGTTGAATGTAACAGGACAATGAAATTCATTACAATCCTGAAATGTTATGATTGTGTAAAGAGGATTATTTCAAAAATAATACTCTGATTTTTTTTTTTTTAAAATTGAAATACAGTTTATGTGTAATATATTAGTTTTAGGTGTATAACATAATGATTTCATAATTGTATACATTACAAAATGATCACCATAAATCCTGTTATCACAAAAAGTTATTTCTTTTTTTTTTTTTTTAAGATTTTATTTATTTATTTGACAGACAGAGATCACAAGAAGGCAGAGAGGCAGCCAGAGAAAGGAGGAAGCAGGCTCCCTGCTGAGCAGAGAGCCTGAATGCGGGGCTCCATCCCAGGACCCTGAGGTCGTGACCTGAGCCGAAGGCAGAGAGAGGCTTTAACCCACTGAGCCACCCAGGCGCCCCCACAAAAAGTTATTTCAATATTATTGACTATATTCACTAAGATGTATTTTTCATCCCCATGATTTATTTACTTTATAATTGGAAGTTTATACCTTTGAATCCCTTTAACTTATTTCACTTAATCCCCTATCCCCATTTTGGCAAACAGCAAATCCCCAATATTACTTTATACCAGTCAGAATGGTTATTATCAAAAAAGACAATAAATAACAATAAATAACAAATGTTAAAGAAAATGAGAAATTTTGGTGAGGGTGTGAGAACAAGAAACCTTTGTGCCCTGTTAGTGGGAATGTTAATTGGTGCAGCCACTATGGAAAACAGTATAGAGTTTCCTCAAAAAAATAAAAAACAAAAAAGAAAAGTGCCGTATGATCCAGTATTTCCACTCTGAATATTTCCGTGAGGAAAAGAAAATGCTGATTTGAAAAGACTTATATGCCCCTATATTTATTGCAGCATTATTTACAGTAACCAAGATTCTGAACCAATAATCTAAGTGCCCATCAACAGATGTTTGGTTGGATAAGATGTGTATATATATGCAATGGAATATTACTCAGCCATAAAGAATGAAATCTAGCCATTTTTGACAACATGAATAGACCTAAAAGGTATTATACTAAGTGAAATATGTCAGACAAAAGAAAGACAAATACCATATGACTTCATGTATATGTAGAATCTAAAAAACAAACAAAAAAAAGGCAACAAAAAGAGAAACAGACTGAAATATATAGAGAAGAGTCTATTATGTTTTTACATTTATTTTGATGATGTTTGTTTGGGTGGTGGTGGCTGAGTAGAGTAGTAGCTTGATTTGTCAGCAAATATTGTGAAGTTAGGGATTTTTTCTGTTTATTTTCCCAGTAACTATTTTTGGAATAAATAAATGAATGTAAATATAAAATCTGTTGGTCTATAATAGTAAGAAACAGCTGAGTATGAATCATATTTATGAGCCAAGAAAATTTGTGTATGTAGATTTTCTTGCAAATAATGTTGTGGGGTGATTTTTGTTGTTTCTTTATATTGCTCATGTATAGGTCTTCCTCAGTTCCTTTAGGCACATAGCTGGGACTTCATATTACCCACAGAAAGCTTGCTTTCAGTGGGCTCATTTCTCAACCAACAATCATTTACTTGCAAGTTGTAGAAATGTACCCTAGTTCACATAAAGAGAAGGGCTGTTGAAACCATATGTCAGGCAGTAATTGCAGTCTAAGAACAGAAAACTGGGTAAAACCTGACCCTAGAAGAACTTGAAAAGGCAGGAGATATGGCTACTTGTCACCCCTTTTATTTTTAATACTTCATTTCTCATGGGGATTAGGATTCAGGATGTATATTATCCCAATCATAGTTTTTCCAGAACGTCTTTTCCATTCTCTGATTTCTCAACACACAAGTTTCTTTTACAGTAATTCTTCCTGTACCTGCCTTGAATTCTCAGTGGTGCAGTTTAGAATCTCTGAGAGAGAATCCTATTAGGTTTAATGTGGGTCAAGCATTCCTCCTTGTTCAATCACTGTTGCCACTTAGATTTAATTACACAGTACATAGGGCAGTCCTTTCCAGGAGCTGTGGATGGGCTAAAATTTTTAAGGTGCAAATGTTGATTCAGAGACCTTCTTGGGATCATTCCTGGATATTCCTGCTTACTTTTCCAACCCTTCCAACCTGCCTTCCATTCTTCTGGGTGTTGTTCTTTGCTCTGTGACAGCTAACAAATCAGATAAATGTGTTCTTGATGTTAACCCATCTCACAGGTAATTTCTTTTAACCAGTGTTCCCTCTGGGAGCAATTCCAAAAATCAAAGGGATGAATTTAATGCTAAATATTTCAGTTTTTAAAAAAAATGTTTTAAAAGATTATTTATTTACTTGAGAGAGAGTGTGTGTGCCCCCACAAGAGAGCAGGAACAGAGAGGGGCAGAGGAGAAGGAGAAGCTGAGTCCCTGCTGAGCAAGGATCCCTAACTGGGGCTCCATCCCAGTACCCCAGGATCATGACCTGAACATAAGGCAGATTCTTAACTGACTGAATCATCCAGGCTCCCCTAATGCTAAATATTTTAGACAGTGGGAAAATATTAGGATGTATTGCTTTTCAGTGCTGACTTTACTTTTTTATGTATAATCCTTCTTTATGAAAAACTATTTATGATAGATAAGAATCTTTCACCACTGTTATTATAATGTTACTACTGGTGTGCCATATGCCAGGTAGAAGATTGAATACCTAAATTGGATTATGTCATTGAATTTTTGGTTGTTCTTTGAGGCTGAATAATGCTGTTGTCCCCACTTTACAGGGGAAATTGAGGCTTATGTTAGTTAATGAATTGCTCAAGATTACATGGCAAGTAAATAATTGAGCCATTATCCCATCTTGGGCAGCTCTCTGTTCCATAACTTGTGCTTTTAAAAAAGAGGAACATGATTATTATCTAATAAATAAAATTGAAACCTAAGTTTTCATTTCAAATCTATATCTATCACTGCACAAGTATGATATCTACTTGCACTCTGTGAAGAATATTTTTTGTACATATGTACATATATGTGTGTGTATGTCATGTTTTAGTAATACTTGAAAAGAAAGAATGAACCCTTGATCATAGTTGTAGTTTTTGTTTTTTCTGGTTTATTATCGTTTTTTAGCAATTGTTACTGATGTGTAAGCTAGAGTTGCAAGAGATGCCAGTAGTTATACATAGAAGTTTGCATTCTTATCTGTGGCTATCCCTAATGTAACAAAAAGTTAGACTTTGAGGTACATACTGAACTTTGGTAGCCAACTCACATACATAGAGCTGGTGACTGACCACAGTAATATAAAACAAATGGTGATTTATTTGTGATTCATTATTAACTTGAATATGGGATTTTTGTCTGTTTCATAAGAAATGATTCATTTGTCATAATCATCGGTGGCACTTTATTTATTTGGGGGGAATATATAAGGAAAGACATTAAAAAAAGATAAATTACATTTCTGGATATATTAACAATATAAAGAAGACCTATTTGGTTCTTACTTTCTGGACATTATTGATATTAACTTGAAAGTAAACATAGTTAGGTGCTTAAAAATTGATGAATTATTATGATACCCAGCAGGGGCCACCGTAAAATTAATAAATGATAATGTATTTATGGTTAATCAGGAAAACACAATATTTCTATATTAATAAATTATACTATATTTAAATGTAAATTAGATTAGACTTGTATAAAGATATTTCTGAGTGACCAATCTATATTGATCTACATAAAATATTTTTAATTATAAAAAATTAAAAGACAATTATTTTGTTCAGAAGTAAAGTTATCTACAATAGAAACTTGGTTACAAGATATATACATAAACATGAAGGTATGAATATATGCATTTATTCTCTGTAGTATTGTGTATATATATTTTTCCTTAGAGGGAAACAGTATTGCTTCAGGGGAAATTACTCTCAGGCACAGAATTATTTTGCAATTAAAGTTTAACTTGGTGGCTTTAAGAGAAGATATAATACCCTATTTATGGAAAGAGTATTTTGTTTTTGTTATTGTTAGTCTCATTTTCCATATTCATATCTCTGGCAAAAGCCACCAGATATTTTCTAGTTCATTGTTCACCGTTTCATTATTTTATTAAGCTTTTATAATATAGTTTCTTTAGAAATTGTCTTTTTTATTGAATCTGAATATCACAAAATATCACAGGCTCCTAGAGCCATTATACTAACAAAGAAAGGCTTGAGTGGTGAATTGACTTGTCAAAAGTCACACAGCTAGTGGGAGACAAAGCAGAGAAAGGAATGTGGCATCCTGGCTCCTAGTCTGGGCAATTCTATCAAGCTGGAAATTCATAATGACCATATTTAGTTTTCTTTTCCTCCTAATTTAATTTTAGAATGGCAATAGTTAAGTATCAGCTTCCCATAGCTTATTTATACTTGAAAATTGTATTTATTTGTATATTTTTAATTTTATTCTAGGGATCTTTGATATAAAATACCTCCAACAGTATGTGGTCCGAAGAACTGCCCTAAAAGGTAAGCTTCCCACAAGGGAAGATTGTCTTTATTTCACTTTACCTTTGGTTTAGCATCCTTAGTTTTTATGGAAACAGTGAGATTTGTTCCTTACAGACTGATGCTATGAGATCATTTTAAGTGTTTTTCTGAAGGTTGAAGTTAATGAAGATAGTGAAATCAAGTAAATTAGGACTTGACAATGGGAAATTGAGAACTTTCCCAAGTCTCTCTGGAGAAGATACTTGTGGTAGCTGCTCTGTGGCTCAGATTAATTTGATAATTGAAAAACTTTTGAATTTGGCATCATGGAAAGAGTATTGGGAATGAAGTAAAAGTTTTTGCACTTTTACCAAGTGATTTTATAGGAAAAGACATTTTATCAGTCAAATCAACACAAATATTAAGTTACTAAATCCTACATGTATTCAGGTCTTAAAATTGAAGCCTTTTAGGGTTAAAACACAAGCAGTATTACTCATGATCTATGATACATGCAAGTTTTTTCCTTCATAAAATATTCAGATGCAATAAAGTGAAATACCTGTTTTTATTTCCTAAGGCTGCTATCTATCACACAGTACCATGAACTGGGTGAATGAAAACAACAGCAATTTATTTTTGTCATAGTTCTGTAGTTTAGAAGTCTGAAATGAAAGTGAAGTCACAGTCCTACTCTCTGAAGGCTCTAAGGGAGGAATCCATCCTTGAGTCTTCTAGTTTCTGGTAGTTGGCAACAGTATGTGGTCTTTGTTGGCATGTAATGGCTTCATTCAGATCCCTCTGTCTTCACATAGATTTCTTCCCTGTGCACCTGTGTCCAAACTTGTATTTGTAATAAGGACACCAGACATTGGATTCAGGGCCCAGTCCAATCCAATGCAATCTTGGGATGGTGGTGGAGGAGATCTCATTCCATTGATACACATAAAATAAAGTGCAAAACTTATTTTAAAAGTTGTAATAATTATGTCTTGATGGACAATGTATCTCCCAAGCAAGATAAAATTTAAAACTCTGTTAATCAGGAACGCCTGGGTGGCTCAGTTGGTTAAGCAGCTGCCTTTGGCTCAGGTCATGATCCCAGCGTCCTGGGATCGAGTCCCGCATCGGGCTCCTTGCTCGGCCGGGAGCCTGCTTCTCCCTCTGCCTCTGCCTGCCATTCTGTCTGCCTGTGCTTGCTCTCTCGCCCACTCTCTCTGATAAATAAATAAAATCTTAAAAAAAAAAAAAAAAAAAAACACTCTGTTAATCAGTACAGGACTGATGACGTTGGGTAAGTATCAGCACACAATTTGGCTCTCAGGGGAAGATTATTTTTAACACCCTTAATTATTTAAAAAAAATAGGAAAAAATTTATTTCACTTGATTCCTTAGTTGTTTCGCATAAGCCAAGATCGAGTAATATATTTTTTACAAATTAAGTATTGCTCTATAACAAGCTGGTCTCAGATTCATAGCCTAGAAATAGTACATATTAATTATTTCTCATGAATCTATTACATAAGCTGTTTGGATCATCTGATGTGGAACCCATTCTTGACTGGGTGTGTTAGTGCATATAGGGTCACCCAGGCACCTCACACCACATTTTTTTATCCATTCATCCATCAGTGGCTACTTAGGTTATTTGCCTATCTTGATTAATGTAAATAATGCTGCAGTCAACATAAGGGTGCATATATCTTCCCAAATTAGTATCTCTTTTTTAAAATAAATACCCAGAAGTGAAATTAGTGGATCTTATGGTAGTTTTTACATTTTTTGAGAAACCTTTACACTGTTTTTCACAGTGACTGCACCAATTTACACTCCCATCACCAGTGCATGAGATTTCCCATTTCTCTACATCCTTGTCAATGCTTTCTATTTTTTGTCTTTTTGATTTTAACCCTTCTGAGAAGTGTGAAGTGGTATCTCATTGTGGTTTTGATGTGCATTTCCCTGATGACAAGTGATGCTGAAGCACCTTTTCATGTGCTTGTTGGCCATCTGCATGTCCTCTTTGGAAAAACATGTCTCTTCAGATCCTCTGCCTGTATTTTAACTGAGTTATTTTTTATACCTGATATTATATAAGATTTTTATGTTTTAGAAATTAGCTCTTGTCAGATGTATGATATACAAATGTAAGTTACTTTCTTATTTTCATGGTTGCACTGACTGAAGTTTTTAGTTTGATGTAGTCCCAGTTGTTTATCTTTGATTGTGTTACTGTTGCTTCTGGAGTAAGATTCAAAAGGATGTTGCTAAGAAAAATGTCAAGGAGATTACCACCTATGTTTTATTCTAGGAGTTCTATGGTTTCTGGTCTTAAATTCAAGTCTCTAATCCATTTGAGTTAATTTTTGTATTTGATGGAAGATAGTACTTTAGTTTCACTCTTTTGTATGTGGTTGCTCAGTCTTCACAACACTATTTATTAAAAAGACTCTCCTTCCTTGCCTCCTTTGTCATAAATTGACCATATATATATGGGGGCTTATTTCTGGGCCCTCTTTTCTGTTCCACTGATCTGTCTGTTTTTATGCCAATGCCAAAGTGTTTTGATTACTGTAACTTTAAAGTACTGTAAGAAATGAGGGAGTGTGATGCCTCCAGCTTTGTTCTTTTTTTTAACTCTGAAGAGCTTTGGCTATTTAGGACCTTCTGTGATTCCGTACTATTTTAAATCATTTTTGTCCTATTTCTGAGAAAAATGCCATTGGAATTTTGATAAGAATTGCACTGAATATGTAGGTTTCTCCAGGAGGGATAGACATTTTAAGAATATTAATTCTTCTTGTTTTCAGTATAGAAGTTCTTCTTCTCTGTGATTAATTTATTTCTAGGCATTTTATTATTTTTTTGGCATTTTATTCTTTTTGATGCAGTTGCAAAGGGAATTATTAACTTCTCTTTGATAGTTCATTGTTAGTGTATAAAAATGCAATAAACTTTTTTAATACTGATTTTGTATCTTGCAACCTTGCTAAACTCATTTATTAGTTCTCACAGTTTTTTGGTGGACTCTATGGTTTTCTACATATAAAAGCATGTCATCTGTAAATAGTGATAATTTCATGTTTTCCCTTCCAATTAAATGTCTTTCATTTCTTTTTCTTGTCTAATTGTTCTGGCTAGGACTTCCAGTACTATGCTGGAGTTCAGTAGTAAGAGTTTGCATTCACGTCTTGATTCTACTCTTAAGGGCAAAGCTCTCAGCTTTTTGTCATGGAGTATGATTTCAACACCTTAAACTATTAAAAACAGTGGAATTGGAACACAAAAGATGTCATTATATGCTCCATTCTTTTCATGGGTAATTACTGACTACTGAATACGATGACGTAGAAAAGAAGTATCATCACTGGCTTAGTAGGGTCTATAATAAGAAAGTATGCTAATCAAACAAGCAGTTACTGTACCATGTGATTTTCATGTTGTCCACATTGATACTGGCCCTGGAGGAAAACTTAACCCAGAGAAGAAAAACCACAGAAGACTTCCTCAAACATTAAATTTGTAGTTAGCTGCAGAGAGTTGAAGAAAGATGTGAGAAGGGTACAGGTTGAGGAAAATAATAGATTTCTGAAAGAAGGAATAGAATGAAGAAAAGCAAGAGGAAAAAAATAGCATATTAAAAATTTTTTTTTTTAAAAAATTCAAGGTAGGGACACCTGGGTGGCTCAGTAGGTTAAGCACCTGCCTTCAGCTCCAGTCATGATCCCGGAGTCCTAAGATCAAGTCCTGCATCAGGCTCCCTGCTCAGCGGGGAACCTGCTTCTCCCTCTCCTCCTGCTGCTCCCCTTGCTCATGATCTTCTCTGTCAAAGAAATAAATAAAAAAAAATCTATAAAAAAGATGTGGCATATATGTTTATATATGTATATATGTATACACACAGACACAAACAATTGCAATTCTACACAGGTATAAAAAAGAATGAAATTTTGACATTTGTGGCATCATGTATGGACCTAGAGGGTATTATTCTAAGTGAAGTAAGTCAGAAAAAGAAAGACAAATACTGTATGATTTTGCTTATAGCTGGAATAAAAAACAAACAAACAAACAAACAAAATGAACAAACCCAAACCAAACTCATATATACAGAGAATATGTCGGTTGCCAGAAGGAAGGGGGCTTGAGGGAAGGCCAAGTAGGTAAAGAAGATCAAGAATTACAAGTTTCCAGTTATAGGGGCATCTGGGTTGCTCAGTTGGTTGAACGTCTGACTCTTGGTTTTGGCTCAGGTCATGATCTCAGGGTCTTGAGATTAAGCCCTGCGCGCCCCCGCCCCCACCTCTGGCTCATACTCAGTGGGGAGTCTGCTAGAGATTCTCACCCTCTTCCTCTACCCCTCTCCATGCTCACTCATGTGCATGCTTTCTCTCTCTTTCTCTAAAAATGAGTGAAGAAATCTTAAAAAAAAATACACACACACACACATATATATATATATATATATATATATATATATATACATACATACACCAAGCTTCCAGTTATAAAATAACTGAGTCATGGGGATTTAATGTGCAGCATGGGGACTGTCATCAATAATATAGAATTGCAAATTTCAATAGGAAAGTAAATCTTAGAAGTTGTCATCACAAACAAAATGGAAATTTGATGAGAGATGGTAAATAGACTCAATGTGGTGAACATTTTGCAATGTACACAAATGTTGAATCATTACATTGTACACCTGAAACTAATAAAATTTATCTCATTTTTACATCAATAAACAAAAAAAAGTTGTTGGATCTTTCCAAAATTAAGACTGAAAGGCAGGAGGAGGTCAGGTCCTTTTAAATTGTCACGATCCCTTTTAGGTTTTCTTTAAGGAAGGGCCTGGCACTACCTCCAGGTGCCCTAGCCTTTTGTCATCCACCACAGGTTGTAAAAGTGGTAGCCTATGGATAAGAACAGCTTCAAAACAGAGTTATGTTGGTTCACACATTTGTTTGTTGTTTTTTACCTTTTAATTGCAAAAAGATAAAAGTTTTAATTGTTGCCAACCCTTGAAAATACAGTTTCAGATATAATGATGATTTCCAGATACTCTCAGAAGAAATCAGAATACCTTCCTACCTCAGTCTTGTTCTCCTCGATGACAGAAGGGCTTTCCTGGGCAGCTGCTGCCTCCTCCTTTCCTCTCCAGTTTATCATGCCACTTCATTTGCTACCTATTTGGCCCTGACAGACCCTTGAGTTCAGTATCCTCAGCTGCATAAAGACTTCTGGATTGATGAAATGTGGAAGCTTTGCTCAGCTTCTGAGAGTTTGTCTCTGGTGAACCAAAGATCATAGGTTCAGTGGCTGAATGGGCCATTTAGTTGTTCCTGTCATATATCTATCAACTAAGTGAAAATAATTTTGGCTCTATGTTCAGAGTCCTGTGCTTTAAGTTCCTGCTCTGATGTTGGAGCTGGTAAATAAACTTCTCTTAGACTTATTTTCCCATCAGCAAAATGGAGACTGTAATATTCAAGGCTTACATCATGTAAATTTGTTTTGTTAACACTACAATATTCAGTCTAATGTACACACAGAGGAAAAAATGGAAGAAAACAATTACATTCTTTTTCTCAGGATTGGTAGAAGTAATTTTCTTCTTCTGTTAGATATTAGTCAATTAAAACTGGGAAAATTAAGTACTGATACATGGTGCAACATGGAGGAAATGTGAAAATAGTATAAGAAGCCAGACATAGAAGACTACATATATGATTGCATTTATATGAAATGTCCAGAATAGGCAAAACTATCAATATAAAAGGTGGAATAGTTGTTTCCAGGAACCAAGGGCAGAGGGGACTGCTAATAAGCACAGGGTTTCTTCCTTCCTTTCTTTCTTTCTTTCTTTCTTTCTTTCTTTCTTTCTTTCTTTCTTTCTTTCTTTCTTTTTAAGATTTTCATTTATTTATTTGACAGGCAGAGATCACAAGTAGACAGGCGGGGAAGCAGACTCCCTACTGAGCAGAGACCCCAGTGCTGGACTGGATCCCAGTACCCTGAGATCATGACCCGAGTCGAAGGCAGAAGCTTTAACCCACTGAGCCACCTAGGAGCCCCAAGCATAGGGTTTCTTTTTTGGAATGATAACTATGGTCTCAAATTAGATAGTGGCGATAATTGTATGACCTTGTGAATATACTAAAAATCACTGATTTGTATAGTGAATGGGAATTTAAATGTGAAATATATCTCAATATAGTAATAGATTATGAATGCATGTTTTAAGAAGACAAAATTTCTCCTTCAGATAAGATGACTAGGGGATGTAACAAAATAAAGAGACTCCTAAGGTTGTCATTCAAATCAGTACATACTGTCTTCCTAAAATCCTGACGTGTCCTCCCAGGCCAAAGACCAAGTCAGGTTTCTAATCTTAAGGATTAATGGTTTAATACAAAAGTTGTAAGTGATGGAGGCAGAGAGAGATGGGTGAACATTTGAATTTTTTTTCAGTTTTTATCTCTGTAAGCCTCAGATTCCTCAGACTATAAAGTTAGGGTCCTAATAGTCATTTTGTTGCGTTTGCGAGAGTTACAAAGAGTATGTCAAGTACTGATCCTAGTGTCAGTTATAAGACAGGCCCTCTATAATTCATACTTTTTAAATGAATGTTACTTGGCTGTAAATTTTAGGCTGTAACATTATATTATGGGCAGCCCGACTGTCCCAAGAGTAGTTTTTCTTATGCTAGCATCTTGGCCAGAAAGAAAATAATGGTTAGAATTTTCACTATCACTTAATGAATTTAATCAGCCCCTGAGGGACTTCTGATGTAGCAGGGAAATATTTAATGGAGAAACATGATTTTTATTCTTCCTTTGTTTCTCTTGATAGTTGACAGAGCCTTCCCTAGCAGAGGTAACATTACCTATGCTGAGAGAAGAGTATTAACATACCATGAGGGTAATGTTAAAATGAAAAGAACACATCCCTGTGGCCTTACATTAAAATGTTTCTGTGCACATGTGGTTCTGAATGCAATTTAAATTGCTGCCAAGAAAATAAACCACTGCCTGAAAATGGACAATTCAATCGTCCATCAGTTTTTATGATTTATGATTTTTTTTCCCTTTAGAACATAGATTGTTTGTTCTTTTTTTAACTTTGAGTTTGTCTTTGGGAATTGAAATTAAAATCATAATCTAGGAATATAAAAGATGATTGAGTTATTCAATGTAGCATATTATAGATTATAACATTAAGCAGAAACTTTTAATCTTTTTTTTTTTTTTAAGATTTTATTTATTTGATAGAGAGGGAGAGAGTAAGAGAGAGAGCAAGAGCAGGGGGAGGAACACAGGGAGAAGCAGACTCCCTGATGAGGGGAAGCTGGATCCCAGGATCCTGGAATCATGACCTGAACTGAAGGCAGACGCTTAACCAGCTGAGCCACCCAGGTGCCCCAGAAATTTTTAATCTTAAATATGAAAAGATGGTTGTATGAATTGTTCTGTTTGATAAAATTGGTGTTGTATCCTTTATGGCTAACAGGAAGGATTTTGCTATGGGGAATAGTTGGAATAACAGTTGGGGTCATTTGTTCTTTTAACAAGTATGTACACAGGGATCTAACTATATGTCAGAATCTATATTAAGTTCTCACCAGAACTTAATATGGTGGCAAATAAAATATGTATGTACCCTTAGCTTTTGAGTTGATAGATCATAAAGATGACAGATGTCAACTAATAAAAAAAATCTCCTGATTGTGTTAGGGGCCATGAAGAAAATGCAATGATAGAGGAATAGGTTATTAAATGAATGAAAGGATATTCATGAAAGAAACTGAAGACACTGACACAAATGGAAAGATACTCCATGCTCGTAGTTGGAAGAACTGATACTGTTAAAATGCCTACATTATCAAAAGCAATCTACAGATTTAATGCATTCTCTATCAAAATGCCAATAGCATTTTTCACAGAGCTAGAACAGTTCTAAAATTTCTATGAAACCACAAAAGACCCCAAATAGCCAAAGCAATCTTGAAAAATAAAAGCAAACCTGGAGGGATCCCTTCTGAACTTCAAGTTATATTACAAAGCTTTAGTAATCAAAACAGTATGGTACTGGAATATCTGTGTTTATAGGTGGGCATTGGTATGCATTAGCCAAGTCTACCATGTTTTTAAAACTGGCAATTTCTAAAATCAGCTTTCTACTCTGTAAGAAAAGATGCTAAATTACATTTTCCACAATGATCCTATGACTCTGTGAAACAACTCATTATATGAACTAATGGCAAGACAAATCAGACTGAATATCAGGTCCCCTGTCTTGTTTTCTATTTTGATATTAACCAAATGTGTGATGTTACAAAAATCATTAAACTTTTGTTATTTTCCCATCTATAAGGTAAAAGGCTGGAATTCAGGGACTTGGGTAAATGGATTCTCTTCTCAGCTAAGCATGTTTAGAAGGGACATGTTTTTAGGAAAGACCGTACTTCATTCCCACTAGTCTGATATTTAGTTGTGTGATTATCTCTAGCTGAATTATTTTTGACATAAGTTACTGAAAAACTACATCTTAACCGAATTTAGTTTGTGGTATTTTGTAAGTAACTGTTTAAAGAACCATCAATCTGTAGGTTAAATCTATGGATTGAATGAAATTAGTTTAGTTTTACAGGGGTCTCAAAAGGTAACACTAAATTAAGCATTTGTTGATTGCTATAGTACACTTTTTTAAGAGAGCTTCCAGAGTAAGCCTGGGTTATTTCTTTCATCATATGAAATAAAAAGAAAATGGAGTACATTTTTATCTTGCCATGTTTAAATTAAGACATATAGTAGCTTGTCAAAATTGCAAAACAAAGTCCTTTGTCTATTTAGTACAGAATCACCCTTCTAATTACACATGTAGTGAATAAATGTAAACTTCAGAGATCATGTAAAATACCCATTGGAGTCAGTCTTTTCTTTAAAAGTGTTCCCAAAACCATAGACTTCAGGATTTGAGCATCACAAAGATACACTAAAAGATATTAGCCAAAACCCAATGAGTTGCTGTCAGTTTCCTTTTAGCCACAAATATTGTAAGGAAAAAATAAAGATCTATTTATCTGAAGATTATGCAGGAAAATTTATTAAAAATACAGGCTTGCAAGGACTGATAGACTGCAAACTGTTAGCATTGCTCTAATTTCACAAACCCTTGGACTGGGATAATATTACCTAGGGGAGTCATACAAACACAAAGTGGCATAAGATTTCAGATCTAGTGCTGATGGCCCAATATAATGCACCGAGTACATTGAAACAAACAACCAGAAACAAGCTAGAGAAATTGGAGAAGCTTAAACTTTGGGAACTGTGCAGAGAAACTGGAAAGAAACACAGTCAACTTTATCTGCACAGGATGAAATATCACACAACAGGAGGATGTTAACATATCTCTGGTGAGCCTGTTGGGGACAGGACATAGACAAATTACCGAAATCCAGGCTTCCCATTAAAATCTGTTTTGAAGTGAGACAGACATTTGTCTCAAAGGTCAAGGACTGAATGTGCCTTAGAGAAGTGGCTGTGGTTATTTTACCTTTTAATCCACCTTTGAAATAAAAGATTAGAGGTAAGATTTTTACCTTGCCGGAAGAATGAAGCTTTTAAAGGAGAGCCATAATTACATCTATCTTCAAAGTAGGTGGATGCGGAGTCTTAGGGAAGTGTGGGATTAACCTTGTTGATAATGACAGAAGCCAAGGTATCCACTGCAGTGTTCTTAAGGGCTTGAAAACCAAGGATTTGGAGAGCAGGTGGTTGGACACAGCTGCTGAATAATCCTCTTAACCTCATCTGTACTTCACAGGGCGAAAAATAGCAGGAAAATAAAAATCTCCACCAAGTGGTTGATAGCAATGAAATAAGAGGAGCATCTTAGGTATACAAGGGCAAATTTGTCCTAGTGCTGATAATCCTAACCAAAAGAAGTGGTTGCTGTTGAGAGGTATGTACTATAGTAAAATAAAGTCATAATAAGTATGCCTAAATAAAGTATACTGTGGGTGGTGATTTCTTCGAGGCACTTCTAAAGCTGTTATCCACGGAGGGCATAAACCCCTCAATATTTTGTCATTAATTTTTTTGTTCATGAAATAGCTAGAAATGAACAGCTTTTGTCAGTGTTTAATTGATACTTATAAATTGAATTTAATCAGGAACCATCTATCTTCAAAAAAAAAAACAAAATGTCTTACCATCCAACAAAAATTTAAGCAAGACAGATGTAACAGAGAAAAATGGGAAGCAAATGGCCGGCAAATGCACCAGAGTTTATAGAAGAGAGAAAACTTGAATATACCAAGCCACTGGTATTCCTAGAATATTGTAGCAAAACTTAACTAGTCCTGATTAGTATCTCCTTTCCCCCAAATCATGATATAGTCTGAAAAGAAATGGCCTAACACAGTTGCATTTCTGTGCAATATAATGGTTCCATTTCTTAGTAATGCTTTGTTTTTAAAAGTTCCTCTATTGAGCTTACCTCAAACCTATTGACAGTCAAAGCTCAAGTTGTCTTTATTACATACAGATCCATATAGTGTAACTCTTGCCATAAATGTGAGATCATTTAGTGACCAAACTGGAAAGAGTAAACTCATAAAAGGCAGTAAGTAAAAAGAGCTCCAGGTAACATCGAGGCCAGATCTCTCATTTTGTGGTTAAGGAAATTTAGGCTCAGAAGTATTTAATGACTTGTCCAGAATTACATGCTCACACAAAGCAGAATTCTTGAGTTCAGAGTTGTGTTTTTTTCCCACAATGCTGGGAAATCTTCCTCATGTGGATGGTGAGAATTTACTTCTCCACAAGGACAGACAATGGTTTTCCCTTAACTGAATGACATTGAGTTTTACTCAACAGAAACGGAAGAGCTTACATGCATAACAGCTTACGTATTTTGAGTACTTATGATGAACCAGGCACATTTCTATTTCTTATAAACACATGCTCTTTTTTGATACTCAGAATCTTATCCACAGGGAGGTTTTAACATTTTATTTATTTATTTGATAAAAAGAAAAAAAAATCTGAAGTTCAGAGTGGTTAAGTAAGTTTCCTAAGATCTCATAGTAAATCTGTGGCAGAGTTCCATCTTGATTCTGGGGCCAGGATTCATAATCACTGTTCTTATTCTTACAGGTGGGCAGAAACGGAATGTTAAACCTTAAGTGCCAGTTAAGAGATTATGCACCTGGGGTTCTCGAAATGCGCCCACCAGCGTGATGTAGGAGCAGCTAGTTGCATCCAAACTCTTTTACCTTTCACAAGGTGGTAAAGTACTAATGGGGACTTTGCGTATGAAAATCTGATATTAGCAAGAGACAGTTGTGCTGAGCTGCTTTCGGCTGGCGCTGCAGAAAAATCACACTTGGCTGTAAAGAAGCTGTTGATTGCTTACACAGGTTTCTGTGGCATGCCAGCTCTACTTGCCAGCCTGCTCTTCCTGATCAAAGAGCCAGTAGTTCCAAGTGAGGTGAGAATCCCACTTCACAAGCATACATAAGCCATTTGGGGAAAATACAAATTAAAAGGCTCCAAGATAGAAATAGAAGCATTAGCAGCAGGAAGTATCTTGGGGATACATTGTGTCAGATTACATAGGGGAGTTGGGAGAATAAGTGAGTCACAGCCTCCCAGTAGATAAACCCTGCTGTGTCAGTAGTTGGGCAGCCTCAGAAGCTGTATTTGCTATTTAAAGGTGCCAGCACTGCTTGAAATGCCCCCAAGCTAGCATCTGCTTAGTAACATCATTGAATTATGCACAGTTTGCCTGTTTTTCAATAGCTTTAGCATTTGTCCTAACTTCTGACCTGTGAGTCAAAGCATTGTGATGGAATTTTACCCATGTTTAAGGGTAGGAATACAGAGATGTAGAATTACAAATGTTTTGCCTTAATATCCACCCAACAATTCAGTCAATGAGCTAAAAGTAAAATGTTGATGTCAAAGAGTTTTAGTCTTTAAAAATAGCACCAATATGGTGTCATGGGGTACATTTGATCAGTGTCTTGGCCAAGAAATCTCAGTTGTGAGATGCAGAAACTAAACCAAGCAAAAAAGTTTACTGGAAGAATGCAAGGAATCTCACAATACCTCCAACTAGGAGGTACAGCTGTGCTGATAGAAGGACTGACAAGTCAAGGTGCAAATGTGTTCCCTTTCTGTCATTTTAGGACCAGGAGGTCTCTCAGTGCATATGTTCTTTCTTTCATCCCCCACCGTTCTCTCTTTTTCTCTCTCTGTAATGCTGTTTTCTTTTCTTTTTGCAGATACTTCTTTCTGTGTCAGTTTGTAGTCAGGTAAACTTGGTCATCCTAGCTCTGAATTAACATAACCCTCTGGCTCCCTTGTTTAGGTCTAGTTTAATAACTATCTCCAAATCAGAAATTTCACAGAAAGACCTCTCCCTGTTCAATCACTTTGCGGTGTAAGGAAACATCAAAAGTTCCTTTTGGACTTGTCTTTGGGAATTGGGTACTCCTGAGAAGAGAGTACCTAGAGAGAAGGTTCTCTAGGCTTCGTAGAGTCTACCCAAAACTTTCTTTTATTCAGCAAATTGTTGGGAATGTTCCTTCTGATCCAGCTTAAAGTATCAGAAGAGCAGGGCTTATCCCTGGTTAATGTGTAATATGAACACTTTTCAGCAAAGGAGATACGTCCTTCTTGCCTTCTAGAACTGCCCTCTGTGATTGCTAGGGTGCTTTTTGCCCTGTTTCATTAATTATTTGTTCACTGCTCATCCTGAATCAAAGGAAATTCAATACAAGGGTCAGGGATTCCATTTCCTATTATTTTTACCATTTCCAGCTATTGGAGAGAGGAGAGGTAAGGTGGTACCAGCTCTGGTCTAAAAGTTACTACAGGCAAAGTGCTTCACAGTTAACAAAAAAATGGGGGAGGATATAGATACTGTTTTTTGGCCGTGGTGTTGTGTATGTGTGGGATATATAGCTCTTAACTAAGTCAGCAGAATAAATTTTAACAAGAGACATTTGAATATAGTTGCAGACTTGCATATTTAGTGGAAATTCCAAGACTTTCAAGACAACCAGATTTATGCATTGTGCCTACTTATTATTACAACTTAGTAGCTACACCAGTAGTTCTCAAACTTGAATGTGCCTACAGATCACTTAGGAATCAGGTTAAAAATGCAAATTGTGCTCCAGTAAACCTGGGTGGGGCCTGGGAGTTTGCTTTTCTAACAATGTTTCACATGGTCCAGGTGCTACTGGCCCTCAGACCTCAGTTTAAATAGCAATGACGTTAAGATACTGTTTTTAGGGGTGCCTGGATGGTTCAGTGGGCTAAAGCCTCTGCCTTCGGCTCAGGTCATGATCCCAGGGTCCTGGGATCTAGCCCTGCAAAGGGCTCTCTGCTCAGCGGGGAGCCTGCTTCCTCCTCTCTCTCTGCCTACCTTTCTGCCTGCCTCTCTGCCTGCCTGTGATCTCTGTCTGTCAAATAGATGGATGAAATCTTAAAAAAAAAAAAAAATACTGTTTTTACAGGCAGAATTACTGGTTTTTCAGAACAAAAGAAAATATGCTAACTTCTTATTATAGACCTGAACAAAATGAACTTAAGTGTAGTGGGATAACTTGCTTGAGGACAATTTGGTTTGTAGCACTGCTAGAATTGAAAACTAAATTCTGTTGATTGTCCCAACTTCAGGGAGATTCCTTGCTCTTCTGTTTCCTTTAGTAAAAATGACTACATACATAGCCTTAATTCAGTATCACTGTTTTAGTTTCAGCTTGAGCAGGTACTTTAAACATAAACATAAACACAAAAAGGTAGGTTTATCTATTTATCAGCCAAACTTTTTGAAGCAAAGCCCAGGATGCACATACATTGTTGATTGATACTAAGATTTTGACACCTGGGAGTTTATTTTCAGAAGCCAGATGAGTAACTTAAGGGCTAAAGGGAACCCATGAGAATAAAACTCAGGTTTTTAAGGACCTTTCCAGTGAGTGGGGCTGTGTGTCCTTTCTCCATGCAGAAATGAGTAGTGTATAATTTCAGTTATATGATCCTGCAACAAGTAGGTTAGCTTTGGACATCTACTTTAAATAGCCACCATCTTCTTAACCTTTTATGTATCCAGTATCATGCTTAAGATCTGTAAATTTAAAATACTGTGATACTGAAAAGGACCAGAATTTTTCATGTTTTACTTAGGGGTTTTAAAATAAATCCAGTTATTTTCTCTTATGTAATAAAATGCATGATTTCTGTACTTGCCATTTGATCTATAGACCCACTGTGTAACATGATTAGTGTTTGGGAATGTCCGTTGATACCCCATGCAACAGTCTTACTTATATGGACGAAGGAAAGTCTGATATGGCAAAATCATTTCTTTGGATTTCTAATACTTTCAACTTTAGGATCCTTGTCAAAAAGGATACAATATTTTTATCTATTCAAGTTGGATATCACAGCTCACTTAATGTCTGAGGAACATTGTGTCTTGGTAGTTGTTTGATCTTGGGCAAGCCCACCATTTGAATCTCAGTCTTTGTGCTTAAGACATGAAGATGGTAACATCTAACTTACAGGGCAATGTGGTTGAAATCACAGTATAATTGAAAGTTCTTAACTAGTGCTTAGCATATTAAGCACTCAGCAAATACTCTTTTCTTCTCATTCCCCCAAGCATTTACTATCTCTAGGAACAAGCTATAGCAAAATGATAATTCTCTCTATTTACTTCTGGCACCTAGAATGCTCTTGGGTAACTGAAATCAGTTTTAATTGTAACCAAACTGAACAATTAATAGTGTAAACTTGCTATAGGAAAAAGAAAGGAAACATGCTTTCCAGAACCAGTTAAAAATGATTTTCAATGATTTACTATTTCAGATTCCCCACATCATTGCTTCTTCTATTAGTGTGTGTAAGTGAGAACTAATAGTAAATAATGGGAACAGAATCAGAACTAAAGTGCATAGTCATTTTTCATCAAGCAGCTATAATGCTATGATTAGTATCAATTTATTGGTTATATGTAATGAACTAATGTATTAGAGTTTTGTTTGTGTTTTATAGAAATCATTTTTTATCCCAATATAGTTATTTGAGAGTAAGTTCCATTTATAAAATACCAGCGCACATGCAGAATGAAATATATGGCTGGTCTAAGCATAGGTCATCTATGCAAAACAGTGCATTTGTCTCTTTCACAGTTCCTCGAGATCTGAGGAGAGGTACTTCTCTCTTTCAGTTACAGTTAGACGTCACTGGTGTGTTTATGAATATGTCATGTTTTCATCAAATCATTTAAACATTCTGGGCTTTTTTACTCCATCCAAGTCAAGTAATCATCTTCTCGGAGTAAATTATGATAAACGTTTACTTGCAAAGTTTTAATCAACCAACAGCAGCCTCAAATATAATGAAACTGTCACTTTATAAGGTTCGGCCACACAAATATCAGTCAGGTTTGCACCATTTAATTAGCTGGACTTATTTTACAGATAGAATTAACTCAGCTGTTATATCAGGCTTATTATCTGGTTGGAGAGAACTGAATATAATTGTGTAATTATTACAATGTATACTGTATAATATTGCTCATATGTACAGTATACATTGCAGTGCATTATAATGTATGACACCTTCGTGTTTACTCAGAAGCCCTCTCTGGAGAATTGTAGGTATGTCTAGTAGCTTAGGTGATACAGTTTCTGGGGAAAGTTATACGAACTTCAAGGGAGTTTTATTACTATGACAAATTGTATATAGCAATCATAATTTTCTACCTTAAGGCTGAAGTGAATCCAAACTAGCATGTGCTTAACTTAAATCATGTATATTTGATTGTTCATTTACTCATTCATTGTCTTTTTGTCTTTTTAAACAGATACTTTGGAGTTCCTCCTAAATTATAGCTGATCTATAGTATACTGTTAAACACATCACCTTAAGGAAATTAATAGAACAGAGTAAAAACACGTGAATGGATAATCTCCATGTATTGTGACTTAGACCTTTCCTCTATGTTCGATAGCACAGAGTTTATGGAAACTTTCACAGGGTGGGTGACATTGGAACAGGATGGGAAGAGCAAGTAGGGGATTGTAAGATATAGGACACTTCAGTCAGAAGGTACATCTGAGCAAGAATTAATGATTAATTTGTATTGCCTCATTTTTAGCAATAAAATGTATTTTACTCTTCAGTTAAATAATATTTTTGGAATCTTTAGAGTTT
The DNA here is from genome assembly GCF_009829155.1 of Mustela erminea. Classification (NCBI taxonomy): domain Eukaryota; kingdom Metazoa; phylum Chordata; class Mammalia; order Carnivora; family Mustelidae; genus Mustela; species Mustela erminea. The sequence continues at coordinate 44,781,814 of NC_045614.1, forward strand.
TATTTTTTCCATTCTTCTCCTCCTAAACAATTCTATTTCATCTTTCACTGAACTGAAAATACTGGAAAAAAAATGCATAATTTCCCAGTATTTTAGTCTTCTGTATTTGCCCAATGAAATGTGAACACAGTCTTGCATAATGCTGAAAATTGACTTAAAAAAATTCTAAATGCTTGACATTTACTTTTCCTGAAAGCCTGGTTTGGAGTTCAGCTTTTTCTTCTTGAGTGATCAGTTACATTGCTGATAGTTATGCATATTCGGGGGTCTGTGGTAGGGGGCTCAATGAGGTTTTGTTGCTTTTATTAACCAGTTCATAATGTTGTTAAAGAATTGGCTTTACCATGGCCATGATATAATTAGTGTGAGACACAATGCATGATGAAATGTTAAATCCTTGAACAAGGAAAGGTTCTTCTTTGAACTCAATAACATTTTGTTTGTGTCTCTCTATTATTGTATACCTGTATTAATCCCACCCACCTAGGCTGGTAACTCAAGGAGAGCAAAGACTGTTTTATTATATTATTATAATTTAATTTATATTATAATATAATTTATTATATTTATATATATTATTATATATTAAGAGTGTGTCTTATTAAGATACACTCTATCTGTGGTATTCAACCAGGGATAGTTTTGTCACCAAGGAAATATTTGGCAATGTTTGGACATATTTTTAGTCGTCACAACTGGAGAGTAGGTGCTGTTAGTATCTAATGGCTGGAGGCTGGGGATGGTGGCCTACATTGTGCAGGATAGCCTCTACCACAAAGAACGATCTAGCCCAAATTGTCAGTTTTGTCAAGATAGGGAAACCTTGCTTTACATCAGTTTCTTAAGTCATTCTCTAACTTTGACGTTGTTAGCTCATACATTTTTGCCTCATTATAAAGGGGAAATTAATTAACGATAATATTTATGCAATCATATTGGTATAAGAGCTAAGTAGTTAGGCTGGAAATGACATGCTCTGCTATGATACAAAACTAAATCTTTACACAATAAAATATTTTCACATAAAATAGCTGAAGTGGCAACTTCTTAGTATTGTGTGACTGTAGCATTAGTGACTTAATTCGTTAAGTATATATTAAGCATTGACATTATTGATGGGAACTGAGGATCTATTAGGGAGCCGTATAGACACAGATAATGCTGTCATTATGCCTATAATTATAGGATCTAAGAGAGATGTGGAAAAATAATTACATAAATGCATGTTAAATTTATAATTTAGATAAGTGTTTTAAGATAAGCAGACACATGGGGTGGTCTGAGAACTATAGGAACACCTGGGAAAAGTCTAATGAAAGTTCCCATTTCAAGTAGATAAAAGGAGAAGGTGTAAGAGTTGAACTGGCATAGGATGAATTCTAGGCCAAGTGAAGAGCATAGGCCAAGGTGTGGAGGTAGGAAAGAAAGTGCATTAAAAAAACAGTAGGGTATCCGATATGACTGTGTGTGGCAATAAGGAAAGTGGCTTGTAGAATTAGGCAAGGCCCAGATCTACTTAGGGCGTATAAGCCATGTAAAGAATTTATACCTTTTTTTTAAAAATAAGATTAGACCTTAGGAACTTTAGGCAGGGGAGTGACTTCGGTAAGATTCATACTTCATACAAGCCTAGTAAGACAGCCAGAGATATTATGTTCCAGGTTTGTTCAGGAGCATATCTGTAATACTTTAATGATGGAAGTGTTCTGGGTGTCTGTCTCTGAATTGACCAAGGCCTGGCTGAGTATCTCATGATGTAAAATGCCCAAGTATCCCCATTCTACACCCCTCCCGTCAAAAACCTGTTTTTTTACCAACTTGCGGTAAGAAATCACTTTCAAGTACTATTACATGTTACTTGCTTCATAAGGAAGCAAGCCAACATATTTCAAATGTCAAATTTCAAAAGGGGTAAGGGGTGCGGTGCTGACATTTATGGGTTATTTACCATGTGCTGGTACTAGGCTAAGCTTGTCACATCTTCTCTCCTTCCTCTAAGGCAAGTACCATCTATTTTCCTCATCAGAAAACCTTATCTTGGGACACTTGGCTGGTTCAGTTAGGAGAGCATGCAACTCTTGACCTCAGGGTTTTAAGTTTTAGGCCCACATTGGGTATAGAAATTACCTAAAAAATTAAAATCATATTAATAAAATGAAAAGACAACCACATCTCAGAAATGCTAATGGATGTGGCTAGTTTAAGACCCCACAGGTAAACATGATAAAAACTAATTTCTCTGTTTCCCAAATCAACACTTTTTTCCTTACAACATATAGGAGATAAATAATTTGTATGTTCTGTTTTTAGCAAGATTTGTCTGACTCCGAAACTGTATTCTCTTTTTGTTGAACCCTGATGCTGTCTCCAAAAATCATCAAAGTCTAACATCTTTCCTCTTTTTATAGACTGTAGAGCTGGAGAATAACTGGTCAGCATCCTCTTCAGAAAGGCTTTCTTATAATTTAAAGTCATCTTGAAGGTAGTATTGATAGCAAGCTTCATAAAGCACAGAATGTAGTAATTCTGCCAACGACTGAAACAATAAATAGTAAGGTAACACATAATCTATAGCCTTAATGTAGGTGATTTCCTACAAATAGAAAATAAATAATGCGTATTGCGTATTTCCAGTTATATGATCGCTTCTTAATGATCACTGAAGAATGGAGTATTTATAACAGACTAGGCAATTTACTTTCCAGCCATCTAAGAGCCAGAGCTTTGCTTAGATGTGATGCTATAATATTTCAGTGTTACTCCTTAACCTTGTGTTGTGTGGATAACATAGCAGAATTCAACTAAATTAAGTTTGAAAATCAGACAGTCCTCAACTGGAACTCCAGTGCTGTAACCCCACCTGGCATTATAACTTGAGCTTTTTGATTCACTGAGCCATCTTCTGTAAAAGGAAAATATTTCTCTCAGGGGGCTGTTAGGATATTTTTAAGGTGCCTAATACAGTGTCCAATAGCAAGCCAATAAATTGGAAAGTGCCATGATAATATTATCATAGTTGCTGCCCTTATTCTCTTTATTCGATTTTGTTCCTCTTCTATTTCCAGGGACCACTAAATGCTGTCATGTCAGGTGGGGAGGGGCTGCTACTGGAATCTTTGAGTGATGATGATGGAATTTCCGTTTTCAAAACTCTCAAATGTTAGCCCGAGTTAGATCATTTCCAAAGAAACTTTTAGCATTTTTTGACAACATAGCCACTCTAGATCTCTTTTAATCTGACTGAATCCCCGAAGGATAGTTGAATAGTTATAATTCAGGCCTTGTTTAAGAACTAAACCAAGTCATTGGATAGTGTATTGCATTTTGTTTTGGAAACTGCAAATAAAAGGAAAAATTATGCAAAATCTGATCCTATGAATTTTGGTTTCCTGGTAATTGCAAGTACCTATTAGTTATTCCAACAAAGTGAAAGAACAAAATTCTATTGTTACTATTTTTAAGATGGATAACTCCATGGTGAATCTAGGCCATTGCCATGACAATACCATCTTATAATTTCTTCCTCTCTCTCCGTGTGTGTGTGTGTGTGTGTGTGTGTTGTGTGTGTTGGTCTGCCTCAAGTATACTATTTTCATAGCCCACAAAATACTATGAATAATGGTACAATTTAACTTGGTACTGTAGACATTTTTCAAACCATTTATTTATCCTTTGGGGATAAGGAAGTTAAAATACAATGTTTAGTATATAGTGTGTATTTCACTTTGTGACTTAAGCAGATTTCTAAATATTCAGTTTGGAGAGATGCTACCTACAGTAGTTATTTAGCGTAATATTATTATTTTATGATGAAGAAAAGACTGCAAGGGGATTTAAAACAGTTGTTCTAAATATAGGTAACAGTATATCTACTATGTCTTCTCCTCCTCAATGTCAAGTTAACTTGCTTGGTTCAGTCTGGCATTTTCTTTCATCTGTACTTCCTCATTTGGCTCTAAAGATTCACCTTCCTGAAACACAACTCTTCTTAGTCTCTCATGTGAATAAAAATATCCACCAATTATCTGTAAAATAGAGTCCAGTCTTCATGATCTGTCCTCAATTTACCTTTCTCATACTTCTTAATCACAGTAAAAGTAATCTTAATGATGTGGAATTACATTAAATTCAAATTTATCTCTTCAAATTTGCTCTACCCACTTAGTAATAAGAACAAGTAAAGAAAAAGAAGGGATGGAGAGAAAAAGTAAGGGAGAACAGAGTGCAGTCATTTCTGCCTTCTAATCCCTTAGTGATACTGTTTGCCAAAATGAGGCTGTGATGAGGAGTGAGATTCTGTTCTCCTGTGCTTCTATCAAGTGAACAGCTTATCATGCCCAGTACGATTTAAAGTTTAAATATAAATAATTTTATAAACTGTGCCCCTTAAACACACATCAGAAGTCACTTAGGTATAGTGCTCTGTGAAGGAAAGTAATCTATTCCAATGCTAAGGAAAATAAAACAAAATGAGAAATCTGTGTTGGGCCTTTTGATAGATAGTAAAGCATGTCTATCCCTAACATAGCACCTTCATCATGAATTAAAGTAGTTTTGATTGAATTATATTTTTAACTTATTCTTTGAGCTTTAACCCTCAATTCAACTCTATCTCTACTTTCTTTCCTGGAAGTCTACCTATGTTTGGAAAGCCTTTTCCTTTGTTGGCTTTACCTTTCAGGAGAAGTGAGTTTGTACAGGTGAAAAAAACATTATATCATGTAATTAAATAAGAGCTCAGAAAATTAATTCAGTAAATTTCTAAACTTGCATCTAAAGTCTTTTGATAAGTGATCCATAAGAGATTAAACATTATGACCTAAATTTTGGGATTTTGACCTAAAATATGTGCTTCTCTTTTCATTCATTACAAATTTTCTTCAGTTATAATGGTCATCTTTGTTAAAAAATAAAAGATGAGGGACAAAATCTAACCTGACACATTCCATGTCTCTTCTTGAAATTTGGATTCAAAGTCATATCTTTCTGAGGCTTTATTATCAGCATTATTTTGTTGATTAGACTTACATAACTTTAATAGCTAAAGAATGTCATATTTAATAAGTTGTAGCCAAAGATTTTAAGTTGAAAAAATATTCATGCTTGGCTATAGTTTGTAGAAACCCCAAATAATAAGGATGTAAATACTTTGCTTGATGTTCCTTCAAATTTAGTATATGTGGTCATCTAGCTATGTTTGATTTTGATTTTCTAATATTTATTAAGCAGCTGTGTTTTTAGGGATGTCCTGATAAGATAATAAATGATAAGATAAAAATTAAACAGAAACTAAAAATATCATAGAAAATACACAGATTTACAGAAGAAAAAATACTGGATTTCTCCATGCCACACTAAACTATTTTGGGGAAAACCTCCTGGGTGTGACGTGCAAAATACTTAAGTTGCGTTTCTAGATTTCTCACTTAAAATATACAAAGACAAATTACAAAGCCATACATGAAAGCTTAAATTACCCCCCAACATATTTTAGATTACTTTTAAGAATATAAAAACACAAACTACCATTGAAAATATAACAAGTTTTAATATACTTATAATGTAGAGTGATGACTAAGGTAAAATAGCATTCTACTGGTGTAAAAATCTCACTTGGCTGTGGGCTGAGTTGTTCCTTTTTTTTTTAAGCATAGAGAACTCTTTGAAACATTTTTATCTATCTCTCCTAAAAATGAATATTTGAGCCTTTAACCCACTTGGCCCTGCTGAATATCATGAAATCATTAAACTCAATCAGGATCCACAGTATTATTATTTTTCTATAGAATTTGCAGATATATTTAAGCAAGAACCAACTTAATGATTTACTGTAGTTTTATAATTTAGCATTTAAAATATGCTAATATAGCCATTTTATCTCTTTTTCCTACTTACTATATTGAGACTTCTTTTCATCTATGTTTTCTGATAGTCTGAAATTTCTTTTATGTTTTTTTAAAAAATATTTTATTTACTTGTTAGAGCATAAGCAGGGGGAGCAGCAGGCAGAGGAGAGGGAAAAGCAGGCTCCCTGCTAAGCAAGGAGCCTTATTCAGGGCTAGATCCCAGCATCCTGGAATTGTGACCTGAGCCTGAGACTGATGCTTAACTGATTGAGCCACCCAGGCATCCCTAGATAGTCTGAATTTATATATGAATGTACATGCACATGTACCTAAGTGGGCTCACAACCGGTACTTTACTTGAACCACCCTTTTGCAACCTACTTGATCTCTAATTTTTAGGCCATTTATTTTGACACCGAACCAATTAATAAGAGCTAATGGATGAGTGACCGTTACTGCAAAAGCCTCTCTAAACCTGTACATTATGAAGCCTATTCTCTAATAACTATGAATTCTATGTATTATGGATGGTTACTTAAGATAGAAAATATAAATGGACTGGGTTTGTCACATTTTCTTCAATAATAACAGAAAAAATTAATTCTTTAGAGTGCAAGACTGCAAAATATTTGTATTAGGAAGTCATTTTTGCAATATTGAAGTGTAAGGTTAGGACTACAAACAAAAAAAATCTCTCATAACTTAAAGTCACACATCAAGCATTATAAAGAAGTGAAGAGGAAAATGCTAATGTAAAGTTGGATGGTGATTTAAACTTTTCTCTCTATGTTAAGCTAATCTTAAGGCCAAAGTAGGGAAACATGCCAGTAAAAATAGTGATTTGCTGATTTTTAAAACAAAGGCATTGTTCCCATTTCTTTTAAGTTTTAGAAAGCCAGCATTTTAAACTCTTATTCAGAAAGGAGATAAGAATAATTTGATTGCTCCTGTAAGTATTCTAATTATACTGTTACTATTGTTCTTGTGTTAATTAAAGAAAAATCAGAGCCGTTATTATTTAGCAACCTGTATTATTCCTTGTAAGTATCAGATGACAAATACTCAAATGAAGAGCAAGAGGTTCTCTAAGGAAACCTCAGCTGTGTAAGATTAGCAAGAGGTTGCAGAAATTAGAAAAGTTAAAAGAAATCAGAAATGTTCCTAATTTTGAGCAGACTGTGATGACTTCCATTATACGTATTGGCTTTATCCTCTGAATGTGAGCCCAGATAGCAGAATGTCCAGGTTATATTAGAGACCTGATGCTTCCTTCCTCTTACTTGGAAATTAAAATATATATTTACATTTTCAAGAAAGCACAAGGTCTTTCTCTGAGAGTCCTGTTTAACCTCTAATGTTAAAAGTTACAATACCAAGGGAAACCCTCCTACACTGTTGGTGGGAATGCAGGCTGGTGCAACCACTCTGGAAAACAGCATGGAGGTTCCTCAAAATGTTGAAAATAGAACTACCCTATGACCCAGCAATTGTACTACTGGGTATTTACCCTAAAGATACAAACATAGTGATCCGAAGGGGCACGTGCACCCAAATGTTTATAGCAGCAATGTCCACAATAGCCAAACTATGGAAAGAACCTAGATGTCCATCAACAGATGAATGGATCAAGAAGATGTGGTATATATACACAATGGAATACTATGCAGCCATCAAAAGAAATGAAATCTTGCCATTTGCGATGACGTGGATGGAACTAGAGGGTATCATGCTTAGCGAAATAAGTCAAGCGGAGAAAGACAACTATCATATGATCTCCCTGATATGAGGAAGTGGAGATGCAACAGGGGGGGTTAAGGGGGTAGGAGAAGAATAAATGAAACAAGATGGGATTGGGAGGGAGTCAAACCATAAGTGACTCTTAATCTCACAAAACAAACTGAGGGTTGCTGGGGGGAGGGGGGTTGGAGGAAGGGGGGTGGTTATGGACACTGGGGAGGGTATGTGCTATGGTGAGTACTGTGAAGTGTGTAAACCTGGTGATTCATATACCTGTACCCTGGGGGATAAAAATATATGTTTATAAAAAATAAAAAATTATTTAAAAAAAAAGTTACAATACCTGCCACAAATTAAAAAAAAGGTATTGCACTGATTTGGAACCGGCTTCCTTTCTTTTATCCAAACTAATAAAATGGTGGTGTAATAATTTCTCCTAAGTAAAGTGATGTTTCCCTCTTGAGAGTGTTTTGAGTCTATATATATAGTGTTACCACTGTTTTGATACAGGGTAGAGTTGTCCATATTGGCAGTCTCTTTTCACATTAATTTTCCATAGAGATGGTATCAGTTATCTCACTGATACTATAATATAAGAATACAGTATTAGTCTAGAATCTTACTGACCAAGTGTCCAGCCCTGATTGACTGCCAATACCACCTTTAGTTTTAGAACATGAGAATAGTTGTTATTTTTTGTTTGTTTCTTCTTCTTCCTTTTTTTTTTTTTTTCTTTTTTATGGGGTGGGGGGTGGTCTCTACATCTTCTCTGCTCTCTTTAATACACACTGGGTTCCTAACCTGAGGGCAGTACCAAGGTTAATTACCTACATCTAACGACCTATGTCATTAAATACATTTCTGGTATTTAGTATCTTTGATACAGAACCAATGTTCGTCATTCTTGGTGTGCTTAAGTCCATTAAAATAATTTTTAAAAACCTCACTATGAATATTATGCTGAGAGGACTATTTTGTAACTGTGATGCTTTGGTTTGTTTGAAATCATAAAATGGTCATAAAAATGACTGACAAAAAAAACTAAGATTAGAACGTATCAGAATCAAGTTTAATGACATTTCAAAAGAATGAAATGAGCACAGAATAGAGGAGGGTGAGGTGACAAAGCAATGAATTGCCCCCTGCTGCTGCTGATCCTGTTTGATCTGACAACATTGGAAGGATAACTGCTTAATGAGACTATTTGACTCAGAACGATTTGCATATTTTTCATCAGAGAAATTGGTTCTGTAGATTATGGAATGATTCTCTTAATCTGAATATGGTGGTGATCTCAAAGACAGCAGTCCTTTGACATTTATTATAAATGAATGGATTATCTGATTAATTGGTTACCACTGTCAATGTGTTTTTATCATAGATTCAAAGAGTCATAGAATTCTGGAGATTTTTCCCAGGTTTCTCAATCAGGAGATGGCTATGGACTAGTTTTTGGACTAGTTTTTCAAATTATATGCTGGGTACCATATATGCCTCTTTCTGTGAAAGAAGAGAAGGCAGGCATTTGTCAAGACACAGCTTCCCCACCAAGAGTGACAAGTCAGTCTGTGCCTGAACAGCCTTATTTAAAAGCAACAAGCTAAGGAATAGGCAAAGTTATTGCATTACTTGGTGATTTTGTGATATCATATTTGTATCAAGTAAGATTTCAAATCCAACTTGCCTAGTTGTGCTTGAGTATAGTTTAGAGGCAGAAATGGGAGAATGTGTGGAGTGCTTTCTCATCTCTTCTATATCTTGAATACTGCATTTGTGGAAATACCTAAGTTCATTCCTTCTAGTCCTTTCCACTCTTGCCTAATGTAGCAAAATAATGTTGCCATTAATCTTATCAAGTCTGCCATTGGCCATGGTATAAAGACCAGCATCCTCTCCATGGCTCACACATCCCTGCATGTCTTTACAGCCTTTGTTTTGTAGTATTTACCCAAGGCATTTATTACTTTTTAAGTCAACTCACATTGTCACCTTTTAATAAAGCTTATCCTTGACATCCTTTAAAAAATTTTAAGCCCCAACTCCAGTGTACTTTATCCCCTTTGCCTTTTCCATGTTTTTTTTTTTCCTCCTTTCCTCCAGTTTTTAACACTAGGTGGGTCTTTGCATCCTAGAATATAAATACAAAGAAGATAATGATCTTGCCTGATAACCGATATAACTCAGATTTCTAGAATAGTGCCTTGCACATAGTAGGCTCTCAGTAATTATAGTAAATATTTGTTAAAAGAATAGATATTGAGTGAATGAATATGTTTGTGTTTGTTTCATTACTATTTAGTATTTCCTCTTCCACTAGACTAAAATGCATGAAGATAGGGAACATGGTCTGCTGTTTGCTTTCTTGTATTCAGATTGTATCCTCAGTGCATCACATGTGATAGTAATGTAATACATAGTTTTGAATGAATGAATTAACCAAGAAAAAACTTGAAAGAATTTTAATGTTTTCATGGCTGCTAAAAATTTCCTGTTAGTCCTCATAGAAGCTCGAAGCTAATGTGATGCTGATTTCCATTAAATAATTTTCTTTAGCAGGTGGTGATTGGGAGATATGCTAAAAAATCAACTGCATGCCATTGTAACATTGATAATACAATAGCAGGCCAAGTCTTGGAAGCGTACGAATACCTGTATTTTCAATGGAGGGATTAAAACCCACATCGGATTACTTTGTGCTATTTGGTTTAGATAGATAAGAATTTTATCTCATTTAAATAAACAATCATAATGTTTTTTGTGTAAGAGATGATTCAGGCTCTGGTAATAAGGATTTATGTTTCCCACTTAGAGTTAGTAAAAGTGCATAGATGTGATCATTCCCAAAATAATCTTTTGGGAAACCCTGGTTGGGGTCGGGGAGATGACAGGCACTTGCAGTAGCCTTATCTATTTTTTTTTTTATTTTGTGGAGGATATATGCTTTAGAGGTTTAATATTTAAAAGACTAAAGCAGTAACATGAAGGAGATGTAAATGGTTTTCAGTGTCTGCTGAATGCACAGAGATTTGATAATTTTGTGAAGTGTTTTGAAAATATTGTTTTATGTGATTGATCAACTAAATGTCTAATGACCATTGTGGCTGGAAATATGTCATAGAGTAAAAGATCTAAAGGGCAATAAAATATATGGGTAATTTGTACATTCTTCCTTGGTCATTCTTCCTTGGTCAGCAGAGGACAAATGGGTAATTTGTACATTCTTCCTTGGTCATTCTTCCTTGGTCAGCAGAGGACAAATGCAGGTCCATGGAAAGGTCCATGGAGGGAGTGTACCCATTCTCCCAAACTGGAAAATGAGAAAACAGGCAGGACAATTGAACAAGGGTGAGAAGATCTGGGGTCTAATGTCAGGTGGATTGTGGTAAATTGTTTGACCTTGGGAAAAACACTTTAGTTTTAGTCTTCTCCCATCTCCCTGATTTTTTAAGGTAAGGAGGAACATTGAGGTTAGAGGAATTAATCTCAAAGGTTCATCCAGTGATGACAGATGTAGGAAGCAATGTTGTTCCTATTGAATGTCAGAAAAACCGTGACTTAGACCCAACACTGTTTGAGAAGGATCTTACTCTCAGAGGGTAGCAGTTGGCTAAAACCTAGAGATGAATAACATGATTACTTTGCCTGAAACCATTTCTTCTTCTGTAAGATAGAAGACTGTTCTTCTGTACTTCCCAGGAATACTGTGATTTTCCAATGGAATAAAATATATAGAAGTGTTTTGTAAACCCTGAAAGCCAAGGTAAAAATTAGATAAATACGGTATCATGATTATAAGCTAAACACTCTTCAGAATGGATACACTGCTTAGATATTGCTTGATTTCTTGAAACAAGATTTCATTTTTGGTTTTGTCCACATCCCTAACCCAAACCCCCAGCCAGGAAAATAATTTTTAATATTTGGCAAAGTCTTAACTGGTATAAGCATGTATTAAAAATTTAAAATCTGTTAATAGCTTCTAAGTGGGACTTTGATATTTGGCAGAAGAAGTGACAAAAATAATATTTGGTGTCTTAAACAAATACTAAGTTGTGATTTTAAAGCTTTTATAATTATATTTGGACAGATAGATTGCATGTGAATATAGTATGCGGAAGCATTTTAAAGAATTTCAGTTCTAGAAAAGCTCTTTAAAGGTCAGCCTAATTAAGGTAATGTTTTTGAACCAATATAAAGTAGATACTATTATTGGAAATTCATTGCAACACCATAGAATGGCATTTCACTTACAGTTTAAACTTTTTATGGTTAATTTGGAAAGCAAAAATGATCTTTTTGGGGGTTCCTGATCTCTGACTGAAATGACATTTTAATCAATAATAATGATTTCTCTGCTATGATTAGGAGGACTTTATTCTCTAGAATGTGTAGCATGAAAAATTAAGCAGCTCTTTTTTAGCATCCTTAAAGGAAAGGTTTGTTTTTTTTCTTTTTTTGTAAGTTTGTGCCTATTTAATTCAGCAAAGGAAAATGTCTTCCTTAGACAGAAGGTGGACTTAGATGTTTATTTACAACCTCCTGTCCATAGGTCATGAAATAAATTGGCCTGTGATGGAAGTCCAAGATAACCCAACCCTGGCCCCAGGACAGACCTTCAGTTAATGCAGGAAGGCCGTGCATTTCAACTGCCATACCTGTAAAGAAGGGTCATTCTTTTCCTGTGATATTCCAGTAGCTGCATACATAAAAAGATTGACTTTAAAATGTTGCCTGTTTCATAATGTTGTTAGTAAATGATCTGTAACTATGCAATATTCTTCCAAGTAGGTACTTATGCATCTGTTGTAGTATCCTATAACTAGGAATCTTCAGAACTGTTGCTCACTTCTCTCATATCTGTGTGTAAAGAACATCATATATTCTTGATGGACCATACTAAGTGGGAAAACTTATTTGAAAAAACAAGGCTTTGATTCTAATGAGAAATAATTATTTGAAGCAATGAAATATTTATGTTAGTCATTACACACGATTGACCATGAGGAAATTAAAAAGTCTTAAATGCCAAAACTATCATAAATACTACCAGAAAATATAAATGAATGTTTAAATTTTTATTTAATGATTAAATGAAAGAAAGATCACATTTATCATGCCCTGAGATACTAATCCAGTGTCACTGGTTGAAATATCGATAAAATAAATGAGAAAAAGATTAATGACTTTTCCAAAATACTGTCTTTATTTAGATATAATTTAGCATTTTATACTGTAATCTGTTACTTACTTCAGCAAATTCACTAATTTGATTGTTACATTGAGTGATATACCTTAAAAATGAAAAGTTCATCTGATGATATCATATAATGTGATGTTTTAAAAACTCATTGTGCAGTGGCACCTGGGTGGCTCAAAGGGTTAAGCCTCTGCCTTCGGCTCTGGTCATGGTCTCAGGATCCTGGGATCAAGCCCTGTGTTGGGCTTTCTGCTTAGGAAGGAGCCTGCTTTTCCCTCTCTCTCTGCCTGCCTCTCTGCCTACTTGTGATCTCTCAAGTAGTATCAAATAAATAAAATCTTAAAAAAAAAAAAAAAGAAACACCTCATTGTACAAATCTACTCTAATCTAGTGCAAATCTAGTTCAAAGAGGTTTTATGAAATTGAGTACTGAGTTTGAAATTAATCAACAAGTTGATGACAATGGATAGTTTCTAGTGTTCCTAAATACATGCCGTGTCTTTGCCACTGAATAGAAATTGCTACCCACAAATATTTTTCTGGGGCATTGTTTTGTGTTGCAGAAGAAATCTTTTAGAGAAGTGATTTATGAACAAACTTCAGCTTTCCCAAAATGCCATGCTATTTCTGTTTTCCCTGGTATGTCACAGTCATCTTACCCTTTTCTCTTCACTTCTTTTCTTTTGCAGCCTTCTTTTTCTGCCCATCCCCGCTGCCCCCCTCCCTGATGCAGAAGGAGATGGGTCATTTTGGAGATAGAAAGTATATTACAGTGGCCTTATTCTCCTCGGGGCCTTTCAGTACTCAATAATATGACTGCCTCAGCTTCTCTAGTGAAAAAAGCCACACAGGTACATCAGTTAAGTTACAGATCCTATTCTGCCTTTTCTAGAGATAGAGGAGGCTGGGGATTGCCTAAACACAGAGTTCCTTCAATTGCTGAAAGGCATTGCCACGGGAGCAAAATTCAACTCATCTTCCCAGGGGCCTGCCCTGTTGTGAACATCCAAACTAAAATGATTCTTCTCTTCTTTCTTCTTTATCCATCTTCAATCACTGTTTTTATGTCATGAAGTGTCACCAGGTTTATGTGCCTGCCCACATTTCATAAAGTGAGAGGACACATGATAAAAATCTAAGAATAGCATCGTAAATCATCCGTGCCTCTGAATTGCTTGGAAATGTTAAATGCCTTTTTTTGGGGCCCAGATGTTCAACTTGCCCCTTTTATGCCAGCCTGACATACATCAATTGCGGGTGGGGGTGGGGGGTTTAAAAAAGAAAAGAAAAAAGAAAGGAAAAGTAAAAGAACAGCTGGTTTTACAAACCCTCTGCTGTTCACTTCCAGTGTAATATTCGGTTTATTTTCCTTTCTTATTTGGCTATTTATTGAAGCATAGCGGGATGTCTTACCTTATAGGAAAGCTATTTTCTACTACTCAGAAAAAATAAAAAACATGAGATAAACATCTGTTATTCTTTTACTAAAGGACAATAGAGTGCTAATGTTTGGATAAGATATTGTAGGGCTGTGTTGTGGGTTTCCACTACAAATTTAAAGACATCAGTAATCCATGAGCCATGTAGAAAACTGTATGGTGTGGTTCTGTTTTTGTTGAACTATTTAATTACAGTAGAATAATTTTTATTATTTGTCCCCTAATCCAAATCAGAATGTTGGCCTATGTGAGATTCCTAGAAAATGCCAGATAAATACTAAGGATGGTGATGATGATGAGGAGAAGGAGGAGGAGGAATATTTAATCTTAAGAACCAAGAACTTGGGAGCCCACAAAAGATAGATACCTTTCCCTTTCAGGGTGGGGGAGCTATGAGCAAGTCAGGAAAGGCTTCAGAGGAGAGATATTTGAAGTTGGCCTTTGAAGTAAAAGTATTTGTATATCACCAGGCAGTCTTTGAGATGAAATATTTTGGATAGAATAAGCACTGTCCACAAATGTCTTTGTTTTTTTAAAGTCTTTTTTACCTTGAGAATTCCTATCTCTCAATTTTTGCAATTTCTTGGTTTCTGTATATTTTGTGGAAGGGGCCATTTGCAAGTAAAAAAAAAAAAAAGTATGACTAACATTTAATATGAGGTAATATTTCCACTTTTAATGTTTGCTGTGTCCTTTAACCTTGATTGTGTGCTAACCATGGATTGCTTCATTATTCATCGGTATACAGTTCTGAGACAGTGAAAGCATCAGGTGTATTAACATATTGAAAAAAATGACTTGAGAGCTCTTATCCAGTTTCTAGAGGCTATATCTGGTGATTTTTCTTTTTAAACAGAAGGTAGCATTGCTGATGGCACCTCTCTCTGATCGGAAGCCCAGCCAGATAGCTTGCATGTCACACAGCCTTTAATATAAATGCCATCTTGGACTATGCTTCATTATACAGAGTATTAATAGAATGGTCGTACCTGCAAGGCACCGTCTTTTTCTCTCTCTCCTTCATCCACACACAGGTTGTTAACTCACCAACGGATGTGTTGTCGCTGTATACTGTTAAAGCTTTTCTCTCTGGAGATCTGATATGTTCACAGGAAAGGTCAGGCAGCTTTCATTGTCTTTGCACACTAACATGCTAATTTTAGATTTGAGTGTCTAAAAAAACAAAAAACCCCAAAAAACTACTGTAAACTCAAGTTTCCTGGAATATTTAAGATATAATAAATTTGCATAAAAAGGCAGATACATTGCCAACATAAAGGTTTCTTTTTCCAGAAGAACGGATTCTTAGAAGGATGAGTTCCCACTACTGTGTTCCCATTGTTGTGGTCATGTCATAGTTTCTTACATTGTCGGTATGAAATGGAACAATTGCTTGCTCTTTCATTGTTTGGAAAATATATATGGTGTAAAACCTACATACCACAGTGTGGTTTGGGACTTGAATTGTAGGATTACCCACTGCATTAATTTGGGGTAAGATAAATAGATGCAATTAAATAGGCCCAAAATGCATTGACTCAATAAAATAGAATTTTATTTCTCAAGTTCATAAAAATCCAGAGTGGTTCCATGTCCAGGAGTGTGGGAGGAAGTTGATCATGTGATCTACATAGTGATCAAGGCAGATCAAGGCAGTGATCAAGTGATCAAGTGATCAGTGATCAGTGATCAAGGCAGATAAGAGTTCTGCCTCTTCAACATGTGCTTTCTGAAATGATTCTGAGCATCACCATTCCAGTCAGGGTAAGGGAAGTAACTTGAGGTAGCTTGTGAGAGTGTTTTTGTTTGTTTGTTTGTTGTTTGCTTTTTTGGATTCTATTTATTTATTTGGCGGGGAGAGAGACAGTGGAAAAGGGCACACAAGCAGGGGGAGTGGGAGAGGGAGAAGCAGGATTCCCACTGAGCAGGGAGCCCAATTTGGGGCTTGATCCCAGGACTCTGGGATCATGACCCGAGCAGAAGGCAGAAGCTTAACTGACTGAACCACCCAGGTGCCCCATTATGAGAGATTTTATAGCAAGGCTTTACTGCCATTCACATTTGTTGGACTTCAGGCACATGGCCTTTTTTAGTCATGCATGACAAGCTGGGAAATATTTAGCTTAGCACCCTGGAAAAAGGGGAAAATGGAACAGGTAGAAATCTTTGCTACATGTGCTCATTTATTTTTTTCATGTAATGCATTTTGGGAAAACCCATTGTTAGGCATTGTGCTAGGTGCTATATTTATAATTTCATTGGCCTTTTCCTGGTGCATTAGAGAAATAGCTGGTTAATTTATGTCTTACGTGAGAGAAATTAGTTTAGAGATTCAGACAAAGCATATGGAAACTTGAAACTTACAATTTAGCGCCTTTTTTTTTTTTTTTTAAGAAAAGAAGAGCCAAAAATAATTCTGGTAGTAGCATTATTTTTTATTTTTCTACTTTGAATCTTAGTAAGAGGAGAATTTGCATTGTTGTTTTAGTGTTTTATAAGAGTGCATCCCTTTACTTTTGGTTTTAGAGGAATGGAAAATTTATCCTACAGTTCCATAATCTTCGAAATGTAAGGTGCTTTATTCAGTCACTGACCATATGTTAAAATATTGTCTTTTCATTGTCATGTAGGTTAAATGAAGGCAGATGTGTTGCTTGTGCTTCCTTGCTTTCCATTAATTGTCTAGCACATTTTCTTATACAAGAGAGGTATGATATTTGAGCCTTTAAATGGAATTATGGAATAACAATCAAAGCAGCATTAAAGATTGGGACAGCTTTTCTAGTCATTAGATAATATAACCCATCTTCTTTCTTTTACTTTACATCTCTTTCTTCCCCTCACCTTTTTTTTTTTAACCTCCCCCTTTCTTCTACTCCTCCTTTCCATTCCTCTTCCTCCTCTCTCATCTCCCTATCCCCAATTCCTCTTTTCTTCTTTCTCTTTCTCTTCTCCTTCCTTCCTTCCTCCCCTCCCCTTCTTTCCTTCCTTCCTTCCTACCTACCTACCTACCAAATGGTTATCAATATGGGTAAGATTCTTTAAGAAGCATGCAGCTCTTTCTGTTGAAGAGGAAAAAAGTCACAAGTTGTGTGTTCTCTTTTCACTGGAGACTAAGTTCTGATTGTACCTTGGACAGTTAATTTTATTAATGTTTTTGACCTCAATATCCTAATCTAAAACGTTAGGGTGCTGTATCCAGAGTTTCACAGGTCTCTTTGAGCCTTGTTACAGAAGGAGTTCAGGACAGAGCCCCCCACCTTATGTGCCACTTTGGCACATGGATTATTTTGAGCCAAAGGCCCTGAGACCCTGTAGGCTCAAGAGAAATTTTGTCTTCCTGTAACCACACAGAAAAATCTAAATTGTAGGTCTTTCCCAGAATAAGATTATTAGCAGAGATTAATTTTATCTGGATGACCCATCTGTATGGTAGGGCTAACATCTAATTACCAAACTTCTTCTCTTCTTATCACCCTGGAAGTAAATTCCTTTCCTTCCAAGTTCCAAGTCCCTGCCCTCTTTTCCCTGGTTCAGAATGACATATATACCCCATCTTGCCTGACTATCTTTGGAATTTCCATGTCCACGTCAATTCCCTGTAGGTAGGCCTATTAAATTTGATTTTCTCCTGTGAAATCTGTTCCTTTGATTCTTAGCCCAAGTAAAAGGACCTTTGAGGGGACAGGTCTTACTCCCCAACATTACCTAATTGCTACTTAATGTTAATTGTTCATTAAGGGCATGAGAGAGATGATTATAAAATAAAATACTGGGTGAAGGGGCTATTTATTGTTAAAATCTTATCTTTGAAATCTGATTTGCATCTCTCATCACCACTACATTGAGCTACGTGATCTTGGGAAAAATACATAACCTCTTTGAGGTGCAGTTTCCTCATTAGCTTAAAAAGTTGCAGGTTATAAGATTATCAGCATCATAGGGTCTTAGTGAGAATTTAATTAGATACTATCTGTCACACAGCATAAGCTGTCAAGAAAAAGTCATTAAAATAAAAATGTCACTCTCTTTCCTCAGTTCTTTGTATTTTTCCTGAGTTTAAGGGAAATAAGATGCGGTTTTTCCAAAGTAACCCTCCATGTTTTTATATGAAATTTGGTTATTGTCAGTGTATCACAGCCCTGGTGATGACATTAGTGCTTCCTTCACTGTTTGTCAGTTCCAGAGATCTGTTTTTCCTCTTTTGATTCTTTAAGTCATTTGGATAAAATATTAAAGAGTCCTAAGATCAGGTCTTGAAGATTGGAGGCAGGAAATAGCTGAAGAAAATGAAATGAATCTATTTTACATTTATATAGCTCTGTGGAACAGGTGAGATTCGGTATTAATTTGAATAGTAACGATGCTTACCACCCTTCCAGCACCCTGTATTTGCAGAACAGTTTTTAAACTTTAATTAGTTTATCTGAACATCACTTTGGTGGGCTAGGCAAACATTCACACTTTATATCTGCGGGCATCTATCAAAATAGCCAATTTACCTGCGTCATTTAATACATTGACTGTTACCAAATTAAGGGCATCCAGATTTGACTTGCTGATCATGCATGCTTTGTGGTTTTTATTTATTTATTTATTTTTCTATTCTTATCCTATTTGACTTTAGACTGAGTAACTTCCTCTGTAGATTTTAGTAATCCCATCTGCAGAATGGGAGATCTGAAAGAGAGTAGGATAGACTAGATATTGCCTTTAACTTCAAAGACTTCTAGCAATTTTGAGATTTCTGGATTTCTGATTTAGTATCATATGTCAATATCAATAAGTATCATATGTTTTTCCTCTCCTTTGAATTCATTGCTCTTGTATTCTGAAGTCCTGAGTATACCAATTATTTTAGAATTTTTTTAACCTTGCCTTTGTTTTCTTTTCTAGAGAGAGGATCCAATATTTTTCCTTCCATACTGTGTTTCTTGGCTAGGCATAGGAAGCAGAAAAAGAAGTGACTTTCCTTATTTAGATCTCTTAGATCTTACCAGTTGAGAGGTCTTGGGGATATAATTTAAACTCTCTGAACTATACTTTTCTGTAATATGGGATTAATAAATCTGAACTATCTGGTTATTTTGATAATTACATATCAAAAATATGTAAAAATACTTAGAAGAGTGTGTGGCACATAATATATAATAGTCACTTCTTTCTTAGTCTGTAGATTAGGATGGACATTTGAAGACTTGTGATTTATTTTATTCAAGTTAAGATAAATATTTTAAAATTATTTGAAGATCATCTCCATTCTTTAACAGAGGCTTAACTATAGTACCATTTTCGTGATGTAACAAAACATTATATATTCCTATAAAATATTGTGCATTTCAAAAAAGATACTTAGCTCACTGGAAATATTCAGAAAACATATAATATGGTATTTTTTACCAGTACTTTGAAATATTCCTAGCAAAGGAGTTTTATTCTGAGATCAAATGATCTCCTTAGAGTTGTGTAAAATTTAAAAATATATGTAATTTCAAACGGGCAAGAAAGTTCATTGTTCTTTGTACATCTTATAGCAAAGATGATGCAAACCAGGGCACAAAGGCAGTTTCTCTTACCCACAAAAAATAGTTTTGGTTTGCCTGTGGAGATAATATGTATGTGACCCTATGATTTAGACTAATGGTATGTTAAACCTGGGCCACTCCATAGCTCTTTATAAAAACAACAACAATATATCCTCATTGTCAAAGGTTTAACTTTCTTTTCGTATACTTTTTGTGTTAAGTTGATTTGTTGATCTGAGTTTAGATTTCTTACTCCAGGCACTTTTCAGTCCTAACTGTAATCAGTGAAAAAGAAAGACCTAGGAAGAAATGCTTCCTTGTATCCTTCTGTGCATTTAAGTGACTGTTATTTGAATTTGAATTACTGGTGGATTAGAACCAACAGTCAGGAATGTTTCTCTTTGCTTCCAGAGTAGGCATTTTCTAAAATGTGTTAAGATAACACTAATGTTGAGTTATACTCTAGTATACAGTGCAAGAAGGAGAGCATCACCTGACAGAGCTTAAAAGTTTTGGGTTGAAAACAAGATAAACCACTTCACTGACTGTTGAAACTCTTAATAGACCTGACATTAATTTTGAAAGTCCAACAATGGGATATATCACATAGTATTTCCCAGACTTACATGATCACAGACCTGAACTCCCAAGATAATGATAATCTTATCAAATTATCCAGCATTTGAATCCTCTTTATAAAATCCATGCTGTGTACTTGTCCAACCTCTGCTTAAATGTCTGCAGTAATGAGTAACCACTTAAGTATTATGATGATGATGATGAACATGTTAATGACACTAGCTAAATAGTGCTGTCTGCATGGTTTGTATACACAGTTTCATTTATTAACTGTCTTAAACCTCCCACAACTCTTTCCATAGATACGATTTATTTTTGGTATTTCATGTTTGAGGGAACTGAATCTTAGAGGGAGTAGGTACACTGTCCCAACACAACAGAGATGGAGCCAAATCTGTATTTTGATTCTACAGTATCTTGTCCCAAATTCATGAATTTCATCACAACACTATACTTTCTTTCTGTGTGTATGCATGCATTGCAGCCAATTGGTACCTATGATTGACTGGGTAGCTTAATAATTAAAATTATGTACAGATCCTTAATTCATCAATTGGGAAAATTATTGATGGTCCCTGAAGTCTGGTTTGAGAATAAGAGTAAAATCAAAGCTTGAGAGCAGATCCAGTAAGATAATGCATTGAGTTTATAGTTCAGAGCTTGTCACAGATAAGGGCTTAGTAAACATTAGCCAAAATCATTATTCTTAGCATTGTTGTTAATAGAATATTAAATAGGGGTGCCTGGGTGGCTCAGTGGGTTAAAGCCTCTGCCTTCGGCTCAGGTCATGATCCCAGGGTCCTGGGATAGAGCCCCACATGGGGCTCTCTGCTCAGCAGGGAGCCTGCTCCCTCCTCTCTCTCTGCCTGCTTCTCTGCCTACTTTCTGTCTGTCATATAAATAAATAAAATCTTTAAAAAAAAAAAAAACAGAATATTGAATAAAACAATTCTAAGCATAGGCCCCAGTGTACTGAGTGCTTGCACAAGTTTGGTAATATCAAGATTGGTAGTACCTGGAGGGTGAGGACTGAGATCCCTGAATTAAGATTCTGTAGTTCAGTAGTGGCATGCTTCCATTCAGGTTCTCCTCTTGCCTCTTCCAAAGTCACATAATTACTCGGAGCACATACGTTTTCTTCATTAGATTAAATCGGGTAGATAGGGAGAGAGGGAAAGCAAGTGGGATTTTTTTACTCTTTAGATTTAATGTCAGAGAATGCCAAGCACAGACATATTTATTATATTTATTTTAATTTTTTTTTTTTAATAGAACAGGTTGGGAAATCAGGGATTATTCAAAAACAGGTCTAAAGTCAGAGTAAACTGCAAATGCCCAGGGAATCAAGATTGAATCAAATGCAGTCCCTGGAAGTCTCTTGATGCTTTGAGAGTCAAATAAAACTGAAACTGCCTTGCTGTTCACCTAGCCTTTTCAAGCAGCTCTCACATACAGATCTCTCTCTGGCTCCCATATCAGGGACCACTCAACTTATTTTTGTATGTTTCCATGCAAGCCATTCTATGTAATATGCTTGGTTTCTAAATGGAAGCAATACATTTTACTTTTCACCTGTTTTGGAGGGTTTGTCTTGCTCTCTTGCTTTCTTGCTTTTTATTTTTTTCATTGCCTTAAATCATGCTCCTTTTAAAAAGACTAGTTTCACATAACCCCTTCTACATTGCTCCAAGTTTGAGATTATTTGGCTTGAGAGTCACTGTTGCTCGTTCCCCCTCCATGCAGATCCCATTTTCATCTCGTTTGGCTTATTACTATAGCTTCGAAAGTGGTCTCTTTCCTTCTGCTATTGCCTATTATCTTGCTGCTGTCCGAGTGACCTATGGAAAGTATAAGGATACTATCATTTTCCCTAAGCCATTAAACAGTGCCATCATCTACAGGATTAACCCCACACTCTTTACCGTGACTTAGAACTTTTATGATTTGGTGCCTGTCTTACTCCTACCTAGCCTCATTATCTTATCCCACCTTTCTTTATAGTAATATCAAATCATGTACAACTCTGACAACAAACAATACCAATTCATAATTTTGTGTTTTGTTTATATCGGTCTTATTGCCTAGCATCTTTAGGGTGGAGTCTTTGCCCTTTTCAGCAATATTTCCTGAACGATTTTCATGGTCTGTTGCCCATGATAGATGCTTTGTTAGTGTTCTAGGGCTGCTAGAATGAAGTACCAAACACTGGGTGGCTTAAACAACAGTCATCTATTCTGACAGTTCTGGAGGCTAGAAATCCCAAATCAAAGTGTTGACAGGGCCATGTTCCTTTGAAGCCTCTGTGCAAGGATCCTTCCTTACCTGTTCCAGCTTCTGTTAACTTCAGACACACTATGGCTTTTGGAAGCAGAATGTCAGCCTCTGCCTCCATCTTTCTTAGCCATATTCCATCTGTGTCTGTGATTTTCCTTTTCTTATAAAGACACCGCTCATATTGGATTATGGCTCTCCCTAATAGGCTCATTTTAACTTGATTACATCTGCAAAGACCCTATTTCCAAATAGATCATAATTACAGGTTCCAGGGTTTTGGACTTCAGTATCTCTTTTTTTGGGGAACACAGTTCAAACCATCACAATGCTGAATAAATATATGTATGCTTAGCCACTCCTTCTGAGACATTGTCTTCTATGTCCAAAACAGAGGTGATCACCCCACCTCCAATTAACCTTACTAGCATATTACTGGACCTTGAACAAACTATTTATAAATTGTCCTGTCACTATAGATTTGTTCAGATAGTTGTGTCTGTATTTAGATTAGGAGTTCCTCAAGAAAGTGCTGTGTACTACTAATCTTCTTATGACACTGGCTAACATGGTCCCTGGAAGGGAAAAACAAATGCTTATTTAACTAAATCTCTGCTTTTATTCTGACTGGATTATTTTCCTTTTTCTCCTCAAAAATTGCATTGCTGTATGCTCAGCCTTTTGTGGTAGCATCAGACTGGCCAGGTGTAAGGTTGTAATATTGAGATGTAGAATACATCTAGAATACAAAATCTCTCTCTGTGGGCCTATTGTACTATAACCACCTCAGACAATAAAGAAAGAATGCTTTTACTGTCTGGGACCAGTTCATCTAACTACCGGTATCTCATCACACTCTAATAATTTGGCTTTTTAAAAATTAGTTTAAACCATTGTTTGCAAATTATGTTTATGTTGTATGTAATTTTTTTTGGAAAATATGTTTGCATTTTTAGTAATGAGTTTTGTAAAAATTTATATAAAGGGATAGCAGTAAACATTTCACATGCTTGAAGCTAGAAAATTTCTAAGAAGATGTATGGAAATTGCAAAGCTGTGTTTGTTTGTTTCTTTAAGCTAAAAATGCTGATGGCTAAGGACATATTTTCCTTTTTAGAACCAGAAAGGAAATTTATCTCAACAAATAATTCATTTAATAATATGTATCCCTTTCAAAAATTATTTGGAGTGGGTTATAACTAAAACCCATAAATAAGATAGTAAAAGATAAACTGATAATGTAAAAATTATATTGAGTATATGATATAATTACCACGAATGTTTGAGATAAGAAATAATTACAACTGAGCATTTACCTTAAAGATTATCTCTGGGGGCACCTGGGTGGCTCAGTGGGTTAAGCCGCTGCCTTCGGCTCAGGTCATGATCTCAGGGTCTTGGGATCGAGTCCCGCATCGGGCTCTCTGCTCAGCGGGGAGCCTGCTTCCTCCTCTCTCTCTCTGCCTGCCTCTCTGCCTACTTGTGATCTCTCTGTCAAATAAATAAATAAAATCTTTAAAAAAAAAAAAAAGATTATCTCTGGTTGTTGGTAAAGGAGAAAGATAACATTTGTAAGAGTCATTTAAGTAGCAAATGCACGAGTAGCTCCCTTTGTCTTTCTCTCCATCTGTATCTTTATTTAATCTTTATTTCAGTTATGACACAGTGCATTTTTGTTATATGTCTCTTAAAAATGCTTTTGGTAATCCAAGGACTGTGGTCTACTAGTCTGTGGCAGTGATGTCTTGACAAAGACTTTGTAAATCACTTTCAAAATGTTAACCTAACAAGTTATTTCCATCCTTCTCAAGACAAATCTTTATTTAAAGTAAAAAGAAAAACATTTAAAAATAAAATTGGCATATTGGGTACCTGGGTGGTTCAGTTGGTTAAATATCTGACCTCAGTTTAGGTCATGATCTCTGGGTCCTGGGAACACCTGCTTAGCAGGGAATCGTCTTCTCCCTCTGCCCCTTCCCCTGCTTATGCCTCAGGTTTTTCTCTCAAATAAATGAATTAAAATCTTTGTTAAAATAAATAAAATAAAAATAAAGTTGGCATAGAGGGTTGCTGCTATTGGAAATTTGTTTTTTATTAAAAAAATGCCTTAACTTTGACTAGGATGTCAAAAAAATAATAATGGTAATAATGGTATCTTTTTCTATTTTAAGTAGTTTTTTTTGCTGAGTAAGAAACTTGGCTAAATTGTTATTCGATTGACAGAAGGCATATGTAATGATGGAAAATAATGTAAACATTATAAATCTTAGTTATAAAGAATTTATCATGAAGGTAAAGGTAGACAACTGGATAAATTTACTTTTATTTCTATTTTTAAGCTCTTATCCAAAAGCCAGTTTTCAAAAAACTTTCTCTTGTTTTATTTTTCTATTTTTCCTGAGAGAGTTGTGATACTAGTTTTAGGGGATATACTTCCATTATTCTTCATTATTTCTTATGTTCCACCCATTATACCTGAACTATGTATATTATCAGAAGGCGGAAAGCAAAGAGCTGGTCTTCCCAAGAACAAAGTGTGAACCAAATTGATTTTAAAATTGTGCTGTGCCATGCAAGCTGTGAGGTTCTAGAAGAGTACAGTTAGCTTCTCTGAAAACATGGTTAAAATAATATTTAGGACCCATCATTTTTGGTTTCCATGTAACACAAATATGGTATCATTGAGTGAAGTATTAAGATTTTGGAAAGGCTTTTATTGTAAATTTATTCAGTAGAGCTAATTTAAAACAAATGAAAAACAAATGAACTTTTAGAAAATAATTATTTAAATTTTCTCTGCAAAAGGTACTTAAAATGGAGAATTAAATGCTGGAAATATTTTTGATGACTTAAGTATGTTGGGTTAAAAATTTCTAGGTATTATTAATACCATAATATACTACATAAATTTTGTTAATCTGTCTCTCATAATTGAATGTTCTAGATACAAAAAAAATACTTAAAAATTAGGGCTACCATAACTGCCTTTTTTTACTGCAACCATTGCATTGATATTCTCAGTGGATAAATTTGGATCCTGGTGTTACAAATAGATGAACCCATGCTGTCATCTTTTCCTCTACTCTTGCTACACTCAACAATTCACTATCCAAGGAGAAACTACATTATTTCACTTCTTGGCTTGCTTTCAAAATAAATTCCAAACTCCACAATGTGGCCGCAGAAGTCAACATTATTGGAAACCTGCCTAATCAATCTGCTTTTAACTCTTGCCCCTCATTTCTGCCTGTTGAGCTTTCTGTTCTCAGTGAAAAATACTCTTCCTCTTAATAGATACTCACTTGACTGGATTTACTGGAGACTCTTACTGTTTTGTTCTCAAGAGTAAACATTAACCTTCTCTACCTTCCTGTCCTTATTGTAAACCCCAAAGTTTCATTTTTCTGATAATGCTACTAAAATTTATCTATTTATTGTTGGGTTGTTCATTCTTCTTTTTCCTCCTTCACTACATTTCTCTTTTCTCTCTCCCTCTCCCCCCTTTTCCCTTTTTCATTGTGGTCTACCTTCTTTTATTAAATGTACATTTCTATGAGAGAATGGGCCTTATCTGTCTCCATTGACATATCTCCATTGCCTGGAAAGGGAAAAATAGAAACTTTATAGTGAAGAAATATGATGGTTACCACCTTAGTCGAGGGATCAAAGTTATCTTGATCCCTAATGGGACAAATCAACATTATGCAGCTTTGAGAGGTTATACTGAGGAGACAAAAATAAGATTCACCAAAGAATCTAATCATGAGGAAACATCAGACAAGCCCAAATCCTACAAAACAAGTATCCATAATACTCAAAGACTTTGAAACAAGACAAAAAAGATTTAGAAATTGTTCCAGATTAAGTGAGACTAAAGAGAACTGTCAGATATATGGAATATACGATCTGAGATTTGCTTTTGCTCCCAAGGACCTTAGTGTGGTAAATTTAGAGAAATCTGATTAGGTCTTTAGATTAGATAGCAGTACTAAGTAAATGTTTATTTCCCTATTTTGAAGTGTCATTGTGGTTATGTAAGAGAATGTCTTTACTTTTAAAAAATATATACAAAATTATTTAGAGTTAAATAAATGTTATGTCTGGAGCTTATCATCAGTGAGTTCATAAAAGTGTGTATGTGTGTTTACACAGAGACTGAGAGGGCAGAAATTGCAGACAAATTTAGGAAAATATTCAAATTGGGCAGTCTCAGAATCAGAGCACACAGTGCTTCTTTATACTGTTATTGCATCATTTTCATGTGTAATTATGAAAATTAAAGTACAGAAAAATACATCTAGTCAAAGCATCTATCCATATAATCAGAGAACAAAACAGCCACAAGGAAGAAATTTCCAATAGTGATGCAGCCTAAATAAAATCTTTAAGTATGCTTACGAAAACACATAATAAGCATTAATGTTCTATTTATTTATAAACTAAGTTGATGTGATAACCAAAGACTTGATTTTTCCTGTTGAAATTATTGTAGGTTACCTATAGGGCTTACAGGTTCTACTTTGAGAGTAACATACACATTAAATATTTTCCATGCAGTTAGTGATTAATAAATCACCTAAACAGAATTCAGGGTTTTGTTTTTTTTTCCCACCCGACTTCTCTTGATGTAAAATAACATTTGTAGAGTTAGAATAGTTTTACAGAAGGAAGGAAGGAACAAAGGAAGGAAGGAAGGAAAAGAAAAGAAAGAGAGGAAAAAGAATGATGGACATAAAACTGAGACTTCATCAACCTGCTTTAATTTCTGAATATGATGTTTTATGTATTTCTTGGACTGGGATATTTTGCTCAGAGAGTTGTTAAACCCAAGCTTTCAATTGAATAAATACCTTCTAAATAGCATGAACTCCAGAAACACTTTTATTTCTTTCTTCCAGAAAATACATTATTCTTTAAGTACATTTTTTAAGTTATAAAATAAAAGATGCTAAACAGAATTCATAATGGTTATTATCTGGCTTAAAATTCTAATAACAGGCATTTCTTACAGATTTTGAATAACTGGGCTGTAATATAGGAGCCAGATTTAGTGTATAATAGGCTCAGTATTGACCTTCCCTGCCACACTACCTGTGGGCATCATGCTAACATGATAAAATGGCCTGCATCGGAGGAATACCTTTGTTTATGGGGTTGGATACCTGCCATATCTTCAGATATAATAACCAACATCCCATCTAAAATTACTGAAGCATGAAAGTGAAACAGAGTGCATAATAAGAGTATGTTAGAATCATTTAATGTGTGCTTATTTTAGCTCATTTAACTCCTTGTTTCCTGATTAAATCCATGCTATCCCCTTTTATGACCATTTTTATCATTGCATTATCTCAACCTTATGTGGCTGAGAGTCATCATCAAGTGCAACATACAAAGCCATGGCAATCCTAGGAAGAATGTAAAAACTTTGGTGTTATATGAAGAATACAACAAAGTAACTGTACAAGGTCATAGAACTAGAAGAGGGCAAAATGAATTATAAACTCAAGCTTCCTAACTCCTGTTGATGTTCCACATCTAAACTCTACCAACTTGGTCCCCAAATGAAATATCTGTTAGGGCCAGTTGAGCCTCATTTTGGTGGATGGTCTAGTGAGTGAAGGATAACACACAAGGGATGTTTACATGTGATGCCTTAGTAGATTGTGAAAGATAACTAACTGGTTTCTTAACCATTGCATGGGACTTTGGTATGACTCTCATAAGGATTTTGACCCTGGGACTACTTCTCCCATGAATGAATTGTTGAGAATGAAGGATCATCTCTGATCATAAAACCTTTAGTGGCTAGCGTTTTCATTGATCTTGTGACCCATGAGAGCTTAATATAAGCATTCTGATCCACCAGTTTCGGAAAAGTGGGAGTAAAACTCCTTAGATAGAGGTTTTTAGTCCACTCATTTGGTGGGTCAGGTTATAGCCAATAACATTAAGTAGTTAGAGTAAGTTTTTATTTGACTTGTTTTAATCAACATGTGAATGTCATTATGGTGGCTTTTATGGAGCTCAGAATAGAACTGAGTCTTCTCCAAATTGTACCCTGCTAGTAAAACCCAGCCAAGAAAAATGTCACTTCACTAATCAAACTCTACCAAACTGTTTTTCAGGCTTCCCAGGTCTATTTGGCTAATTTACCTAAGGACAGGTCGATGTCAAGGAAGTAGGAACAGTTATCATTTTATTCCCTTGGGATTTCTCTTCAGGAAGTCTGTAATCAGGTTTCCCCTGGTAGAGATTTGACAATTTGATACATGCATAGCTTCTTCTCTTTCCCTTTTATGACCTTCAGCCCTTCTTTGGAAACTTTTCCTAGCACCTTCATATTCATCAAGTCCTGATCATTAAATGTTACTTGTTGGTTTACTACTTATTAGACTTTTAGTATCTGATTATAAATATATGCCAGTCTTTATCACCTAGGAAGCATGAAGTTGATTCTCAGTAGCCTCTCCTTCTGGACCTCTTGACCTATTCATTGTTTAAGTTTGCTTGGGCTGCTATGACAAAATTCTATAAACTAGGTGGTTTAAAACATAGAAACTTGCTTTCTCACAGTTCTGGAATCTACAAAACCTAGATTAAGGTGTCAGCAGATTGGTTCCTTCTGAGAACTGTGAATGAATCTTTATTTCATTCTGCTACCTTCTGGTAGACAGCTTGAAATCTTTAGAATTTCTAAGCTTGTAGATCTCTGTCCTTATTTTCATGTTGATATTTTCCCTTGATACCCGTGTCTGTCTCCAAATTTACCCCTATATGAGGATGGTAGTCCTATTGGATTACATCCCACCATAATAACATTACCTTAATTTAACTAATTATATCTACAATAAGGCTGTTTTTAAATAAGGTCACATTCTGAGATACTGGGAGTTAAGATTTCAACATATGGATATTTCGGGTGACATAATTCATCTGTAGCATCTATTAACTTTACACAAACTCTTGAGCCTCTCTTTCAACCTGGTAATAATGTATGACAGATACTAATCAGTCATTTTTTTGGATACATTTTTGCTTTTTCATAGACTTATATGGGTTATATTTATTTTTATGTCTGTTCTACCATTTTAGATAGGTAGAGATATAGAAGTATCTTTATTAGCAGATAAACAAAATAATCCATACTACATTGTATAGGCTTATGTGTCTTCCTTACTCTGAGATTATATAAAAAGAAATAATATAGAACATTTCAAATCACATTACCTTTTTGTCTATTATTATCTTTATATAAATCTTCATTTATATAAACTAAAGATACTTATTAAGTATTATCTTCATCATTATTGAAGCTCATAGATGATAAATGATATACCTGAAGAGAGCAGGTGAAAGAAAGGAGAGAATCACCATAAATCATTTAAGTCTTTCAAAGAAAATAATTGTCATTGTGAACCGATGTCATATTTCGATTGAGTAGTATGAGTCACAAGTGTTACCACCCCCTCATCATCACTGCTTTTGATGGGTTCAGGTATGTCACATATCAGTTGAGCATTTTAATCCTTACAACAACCCTAAAAGAGCCCTCCTCTTCTAATTTTACAAATAAGAAAAGCAAGGCTCAAGACTTGAATTTCCAGGGTTATGTATGGATGTTCATACACAGGTCTGTCATAATCCAACACCCATCAGTGAAAGCTAAATTCTTAGGCATGCTAATGAACATCAGTTTTCAAAGAAAGTATCACTTCATATACAGAGGAAGTAATATTTTAATATGGAGAATGAAACAAAACAAAACAAAACCCAAATGCAGAGCATCATCAAACCCAAATAAAGGGGACATCTAGAGGATGAGTTGGCAGGACTTAGGGTTTTTATGTTAACAGGAGCAATAATTGATCATAGAAGTAGTAGCTAGACCTGTCTGAGTGGAAGACAGTAATTTATAGGTGCACTGTTTCAAAGACCACCGAGGCTTTACTTTATGTGAAAAATCTTTTTCCTTACTTCTATCACCAAGTCAAGGGCTACTTTATTAATTATTGATGAATATTGAGCGTTAAGCCAATAAGCACATGAAACACGTGCTCAGTATCAGAAGTTACAGGAGAAATGAAAATTAAAATTATGACATACCACCAAATACCCATTAAATAGCTAAAATGAAGGAGATTGACAGCAACCAATGTCGGTGAGGATGTGGAGCAACTAGAACTCTTCTGTATTATGGGTGGGAATCTGAAATGTTGCTATTACCTTGGAAAACAATTCAACAATTTCATAAAAAGTTTAAATGAACCTACCCTGTGACCTAATGATTATGTTTACATACAAGGGACTTAATCAAAGAAGAATGAAAACATGTTCACAAAGGGCTTTGTGTTATTTGGTTTATAGCAACTTGATTTATAATCACAAAACCTGGCAATAACTTAAGGGTCTGTCAGTAAGAGAAAAGGTAAGTAAATGATGGTATGCTGACAGAGCGAAATACCCTTCAAAAACAAACAAACAAATGCAGCAACGGGAATGAATCTGAAAACAGGATGAATGAAAGAAGGCAAACACAAAAAAATGCATTGTGTATGATTCCACTAGAATAGGCAACATAGTCTACAACGTGAGAAATCACTTGCTTTGAGGGAAGGATTTTGACTAAGGAAGGATGCAAGGAAGTTTGGGCCATGGTGAACATATTCTATCTCTTGATAGGACAGTGGATTGAAATAGAGCTTTCAGATCTGTGCAGTTTATAAGTAAATTCTTTCTCAGTAAAGATGGCCTTTAAAATGATTAGAAATTCCAGATCATGGGTAGCTAACTCAGAG
This sequence comes from Mustela erminea, assembly GCF_009829155.1. NCBI lineage: Eukaryota > Metazoa > Chordata > Mammalia > Carnivora > Mustelidae > Mustela > Mustela erminea. Next base: position 44,813,206 of record NC_045614.1, read on the forward strand.
AAGAAACTGCTCTGTGTGAATTATTGTGTGTGTCCAAGTACTCGTGTGCAAATGAGCATATCAACATGCAGACACACACAGCACATGTATGGCAACTGGCCCAGACTGAGCTGTTACCATGTATGAAGGACAGTGAAATACAGGGTAGATCTGAACCTGAAATATCTTCTCAGAAATCCTGTTAAAGGCCACCTTTAAAAACAGTGAGGTAAAATCCCCCCACTTTTTTGTCCAAAGTGCCCCTCAAACTGAGTTTACTACCTGCTCCCCCAACCTCTTGCATCCGGTACTTTTCCCCTGGACATCTTCCCTAGTCAGATACTCATTCAAAATGATGTTGTTATCCCTTTGAACTCTGCTCAAAGAGATAGAACTCCCATGATGCCATGACAAACCCAGCTTGTGCAAAGGCAGTACTAATTTTAAAACTCAAGTGTTATGTCTGGGATTTTTTTTTTTTTTGTTAACCTCTCCTAGAACTCTGCTGTGCTGTCATACATAAATCAGAGAATTATGAAAGAACTAGTCAAAGTGGCTGTTTCCTTCTAAGGCTGTAATTTGGCTCCATGAATTATTAATTATTAGACTGGTATGGCATCAGCTCCTCAGAATTCAATATAAATGTAAAAGGCACACCTTATCAGTTAGAATCTAAGAAGCTGAAGTAATGTAATTCTTAGCATTTAGTGCCTTGTGTTATGTTAAAGGGATTTGGGATAGTCAACCCAGGAAACTTTCTGAAATAAAATACAAAGTAAAGAAGGTTTCTTTTTGTTTGTTTGTTTGTTTCTTTTCTTTTTTTTTTTTTCTGGTTAGTAGATTTGAAATTCAGTATAAGGAAGCAGATGTGGATTGCTTCAAGGGTTTTGATTGTTGTGAAGGATGGAGTTGTTTCGTAGATACTGAAGCAAATAACAGGACAGGTAAAAAAGACTGGTTGAAGAAGAGGGTCTAAAAGTAAAGCTTTGGAACATCTTGCATCTTTGTTGCTGTTAAGGAGGAAATAAATAATGTACCAAGGATTGAAGTTATGGTAAAGATAAGTGTTTGTTGAAAGCAGACATCTGATAGAGTAAGTATGTTATTTTTCATATGTGAATTATAGCTCTTCAATTAAACAAAGAACTAAGAATATATGGCTCTTTTTGTTTTGTTTTGTTTTGCCGAGATATTTAGTTTTAATACCTGATAAAGCCCAGTCTTCATTGGTTCCCTCTTTAATATATAATGCAGTTTTATTTTAAAACATTCTGCAGAAAAACAGAAGAGCTTACATTCTGTTCTTTTTTTGTAAATATAAGATTAGTCTCATTTATGTGCAGGACTCTTTTTTTTTTTAAGCAATTTCTAAATATTTTAGAAGCATGTTATACATATACACTGATTGGCCTCTATCAAATTCCAGCAACAACGCTTAACTGATATTACAAATTCCACACTGCTCGACATTGTGATTTAAAGAAGGAAATTTCGCTGAGACTCTGATCTATCTAATGATTTTGAATTGGTGAGCTTTTATCAATATCAGTCCTAATATGGTAGTGTGGTTAGCTATGCTAAAATAAATATGTTATGCTTCACCAGCTTAGCCTTTCTAAGAGATTATTTTAGAAATAATAATTTTGCTAAATCTCTGTAAATTTTCATATTATTAATAGAAATTTCAGCAGCATTATTACTTTGACTTCTCTTCAGTGATCTGTTTGACTTAAATTGAAACAGACTACATTTAAAAAAACTAATTCTATTCTGTGGGGTTGCATTTGGTACAGGAAAATAGATAGTAAATTCATTCTATAAAAATGACTAAATGAGAAAATGACCTGGGAGATAAAAATACCTTGAATATGCTCTGTTGCTTTTCTGTACCAGTTTTAACAAATTGACAAGTTAAAATTTTGCTTGAATCCTATTTTGACGTTCAAGTATTAAAAATAGAGATGGTTTTCTTTTTAGGCCAGAGAGGCCAAGCTGTCACCCATAGCACTTCAAAGATAAATGACAGTGCATCAGAAATGATGAAAACTCGTATAATTTTAAGTACGCTTGAATGAAAGCATATGTATCTAAAGAGTTTCCTGAAAGACAAAGATTATACCTCACATTTGTATGGTGCCTTAAAACAACAAAAATAAAATTATTTTTCTCCTTTAGGGTGAAATAATTCATTTTCTATTTTAAATTAACTGTTTTATGTAAATAAAATTAGGGGCAAAAATGCATCAGAATGACAATTACATGAACTGTTTCATTGTTAATAGGCTACCATTTTAGACCCATTTATACTATAGGCCATCAACAATCACTAAAAAATTGATATTTTTCTGACCCTATTTTCTGTATGAGAAGTTGACCTTTTATATTGTCAGGAAGGGAAGAAAACTGTATAGAAGTGGTTTTATTGTAATACATTTGCTATAATACGTAAGATTGTGGTGTACAAAGTATGCTTTGGTTCAACATTAATACAAACTTTCTTTATAACTAGCTTATTTTGAAGATAGAGTTTCTGTCCCATCTCTTTGGGGCAGCCTATTGTCAGAACTCAAGAGTTCTCTGAAGCCCTTAGAAATAAAACTGGGTCTAGACTTGATCGCAAATAATGGGCTCCTTCTCCTTTCAGCCTTGCTAACCAAATCTGACCCCTACCTTCAGTTTTACTAGGACTTTGGATTATATATTTGGATTTTCAATGAAACTATAAAATACAGGGGTCAGGCTTTTTTCTTGGGTCAATTTTTTAGATGACTCTTAAGTGTTCAGTTACCCAGTGAAAGATGGGATAAGTTTAAAATCTGTAACAATTTAGGAATAGGACAGCCTTTTGGAGAAAAGCAGTATGCAGAGAGATTCTTGGCCCAACCCAGGTATTATTCTATTAAAGAGCTATTGAACTGGAGGAAGAAAAAAGTATCCCTTTGGTTGGAACCCCTGCTGTTCCTGCCCCTTATCTGTGTCAGTTTTTCTAGGGATCACTTTCTGTTCTGATTTGCCCTTGCCCTGGGTTAGTCTACAGGGTTGGTCTCTAGATTTCCTATCTCTGGCCCTGTTAAGCCATGATAAGCATTTTAAGCTTGCTCACTTGCTGTACCCTGTCTGTTACATTCTTTAAATCTGTAAGTATCATTTTACTTGTATAAGGCTTGCCATTGTAACTTTTGTGGCCACAGTTTCAAGACAGTTCTTACGTAGTATAGATGATTTTTTTTTTTTTTTTTTTTGAGAAGAGATACCTTAGGATCCAATTATAATTTTAGCCTGGTGTGAGATAGAGCTGATTTTGAAAATAAGCTATGCTACTTTCTAGCCGTTACTAGTTCCCTAAGTTCTCTGAGACTTCGTCATTCCCTATTTGTAAATGAAGATATAAGTACTACTTACCTAATTTGATTATTGAGAAAATTGAATGAAACAATGCATGTGAAATACTTAGTACTTGCCTTGCATGTAGTAAATGCTCAATAAATTTATTACTGCCTTCACCTATTCTATCAACATGGTTAATGCTTTTCTAAAAATCGCTGCAATTAATTGTAGTTTGGGGTAATAATGGATCTGGTCTGTTATATAGATTCTAAGTAGGGCAACCATGAATCTTATTTAAATGTATATTTATTTTTAATGAAGAGTAAAAAATCAAATGGTTTTTGTCATTACCAGCTCACCACATAATCATGCTGTGGTGGAAATCCACTTATAAAGAGTAGCCTCCCATTTTTCTTCAAATACAATCAATAAATATGAGTGATTTCATTAGTTCTGAAATATATCAAGGAGAAATGTAACAGCATACATCAGGTAATATAATTTAACGTGGGTAGACAAACTAAGACTAATTATGGGGTTAGGTTTTCCCAGGAAATATTTATATAATTAATATCTACACTTTGAAAAAAAGTCCTGCGAGGATTTCCAGATTCTCTGCCTTCAGATAAAGCCGCATCTTCTCTCTTCCAAGACCCAACTTGTTTTATGGAACTTTACTGCTAACACTACCATGAAGTATTTTTCTTACTTTTCACATTTCTACTGTAAGAAAACCAGAAACTTGTCTCTGTATTATTTTGAATTTTTCTCTTTTTTTTCATTATATCCTTGAATTTCATTACAAGGTTTTAGAATCCCATTTAGAATTTAGAATTTAGAATCCCATTTAGAATCCCTGAGAATCTAGTCTGGCATTTGGCTCCCTTCTCGGCAGGGAGTCTGCTTCTCTCTCTGACCCTCCCTCTTCTCATGCTCTCTCTCTCTCTCTCTCTCTCTCTCTCATTCTCTCTCTCTCTCAAATGAATAAAATCTTTACAAAAAGATTAATATCTTCTACATGGCTATATCTGTGTGATTGTGCAAAAGTCATGCCTATTATAGTTTCAAAAATTAAATATTTGATGACATTGTTTTCCTCGACACAAAGAAACTTAATTCATAATGGCTTTTATTCCAAGTTTGCCAATGACTACTTTGGAACCATTTGAATTAAGATGTATATAATAAGAGAAACACTGCCTTACTCTCCAACTTTGCATTTCTATGTGAAGATATACTCCCACTCTTTTCTTCCTCCTCCAGCTTAAAATTAACCCTTTTGGGGGGAGCATTATTAAAGTTCTCTTGTAGGATGCTTACCTGATAATTGTATCAAGAGACTAGCACAGCACAGAGCACAGGATAAGTAATTTTATTTTAATTATTTTATTTTTGATTTTTGTTTCACATTCTACCTTTAAGGTTTGTATACCAAATATTGAGATGAAAATGATCTGGCTATTATCACTTCGATCAGCCTGTATTTGGAGTTAGTTTATTCTCCAAATTTTACAAAATCACAATCATGAATTACTTCTTGTTAGACTTTGGAGAGTCTGTTACATTATTTGGATCTTAAGGATTTTAGATTAGAAATAGACCAGGGGATCATGTAGTTCATTACACAAATGTAGAGGCAGTTTCCAAAACGCATCTTGAAGGTGTTAGTGGTAGAGCCAGATACAGACATCAGGTCTCCTGACATCTTGTTTAATGTCCTTTTTAGTGCACCATATTTACTCTGAGTTGGGTCTATAAACGGTTCCTTGCTGACATTCAGAAATTTCTCACATATTTGTGGATAATGTGGCATAGCGGCTATTTTGAGTTATCACCCTAGAAGTTAAGGTAGCACAGATAGTTCTCATTTGTATATGCTTTTGTGTGTAAATTATTTCACACTGTAAACTTTTTTCCCCTCTAAAATAATAATAGATTTCTGTTATTATTTTGGTTTTTCTAGTTTTCTCGAGTGGGATGAGGTATGGAAACAATCCAAGTAATTTAAAGGGAGGGAATCAAATAAAGAAAAGAAGGAATTGTTTCATCCTTACTCACCTACTTACTTTGATGTTTTCTTCAGGGATTATAAATCCATTCCTTCTATCGTTAATAATACTTTGCTCTTCAGATAAGCTGCAAACTTGGTAGAGGTTAAAACTTTCAACATACAAGTGTGGCTATTTGTTCACCACAGTGTGTTGCCAGGTAAACTTTAACAGAAAGCCCAAGAGATTGAATATTTTAATCCTATGAAAGCAGTTTTGTTCGCTGGCAAAATAGTACCAAGATTTTGAGTATTTCTCAAAGGAGCTAGGCTGGGAATTTAAAGTATGTTAGATCTCCTCTAGGGGCAAAGAACATCTGCTGGACTGTAATCTAATAAAACAGAATTGGACAAAGATGAGGTCTCTGACATATGCTGGTGCTGGAACTATACCTGAACAACTCAAGCAGTTTTGCTTTGACTGACTGAGCAAGACCACGGGCTTGTGGAAACTGCCTCACCAGGACAGCTGGACCCTGTCTTCCAGGTTCTGCTCCCCAATCCCTGCAGTTTGAATTTGATCGGATTTTATCATGTCTCAAATATGCAGTCTTAGAACTGATCTCCTTTACCATTTCTGTCTGATACATTCTCCTGTCTGAGTTTAGGGATAAATATGAGGAATTGAATTAAATGGAAATTGACTGAATGGCATAGCAAAAGGAAATGTGGATTCAAACTTAAAAGTTTCAGATTCAAGCTTTTCCTCCTTCATCTCTTTGATTTTTTATTTTATTTTATTTATTTGAGAGAGAGAGAGAGAGCCTGTGTGTGGGAGAGAGTGAGCATGAGCAGAGGGTGAGGGAAAGGGGCAGAGGGAGAGGGAGACTCTGTACTGAGAAGAGAGCCCAATGCTGCCTGATCCCAGGACTCCAGGATCATGTCCCAAGCCTAAGGCAGATGCATAACCAGCTGAGCCACCCAAGCATCCCCATCTCTTTGATTTTAAGCAAGCCTTTCAAACTACCTAATGTCCACTATTTTCTTACAACATATAGCAATTACAGTCCCCACTTTCTTTATGATTTAAAAGATTTTTTTGGGGGGGGGTTAAATGTAACCAAAGTGTTTGAAAGGCCATACAGTATGAAGGATAATGGTCATTGCAACAGTTCCTTGTCTATCTTCTTTTTCAAATGGAGGTGGGCATTAGTTTCTGGGCTACCATAACAAAAATCACACAAACTGGGTAGTTTAAACGGTAGTAATTTATTAACTCTCAGATCTGAACGCTAGACATCTGAACTCAGGGTACAGGGTTAGTTCCTTCCAGGAGATGTGAAGAACAGTCTGCTCTGGCTGTCCTTCTGGCTTCTGGTGGTTTGCTATCATTGTGTTGTGTTCTTTGGTGTACAGAAGCATCACCTCATCTTTGCCTTCATCTCCATATGTGTATTTCCTGTGTGTATGTGTTTATGTCCAAACTGCCCTTTTTATTTTTTTTAAGATTTTATTTATTTATTTGACAGAGAGAGAGATCACAAGTAGGCAGAAAGGCAGGCAGAGAGAGAGAGAGGAGGAAGTAGGATCCCTGCTGAGCAGAGAGCCTGATGCTGGGCTCTATCCCAGGACCCTGGGATCATAACCTGAGCTGAAGGCAGAGGCTTTAACCCACTGAGCCACCCAGGCACCTCTAAACTTTACTTTCTAAAAAGACATGAGTCATATTGGATCAGGAGCCCATGCCACTCTAGTATGAACTCGTCTAAACTCATTAGGTCATATCTTGAAGTATTGGAAATGAGGACTTCAACATATGAATTTGTCAGAGGGGGAGAAACATTTCAACCTACAAGGATCATGGGACTTTTTTTTTTTTTTTAAACTTTCCTTACTTAATGTCCTTTTCACTGAATGGAAAATTTGGGATTGCCATAATGTTATTCTGCTTCCTTCCATTCCTTCATTCTAGCTCTCTGTATAAACCACAAACTACCTCCTAATACATTGAATTTATAATCTCGAAGTAGGAGAATATGCAAAGTGATCAGCATTATAATGGGTGATTGTAAATCAGTTTTAGAATATGAACAGTTTACACTAATCTGACTGCCAGAAACTATTTGGGTCAGTTTCTGAAAATCACTAAGTAATGTACCAAAACCTGATGACAGTCTGTATTTTTCATTTTTGAGAACTTTCATTTAGATTTTCTCACTTAAACCAACGTAGCTCTTATTTACACCCATATTAAAGACGTGGAAATTGAAGTTCAGAGGTGATATGATGCCAGAGGTCACATGTTTAGTGCCTGGGTTATATACCACCTGGATTACATTTTTTGATTGATTACAAATCCAAGTCTTGAGCTCTTTGTACTCTCTTATATGTTCTCTTTAGAAAACGGATATAGGTAGGTTTGTGACTCACATAGGTCTCAAATAAAGACCAATAAAATTATACAGTGGACCCTGTATGTGTACATTGTTTGCATAATACTTTCTCAATTTCCTGACTTTCTCTCATCAAATGTATCTGATTTGTGTTATCTATCACTAGTTGTCATTGTGTCTGTGGTGCTGTGGTTCACAATGATTGTGAAGAGAACCATTTCATTTTTCTGAATAATTTTTCTTCTGCAGAAACCTCATGTATTTTGTTTTATTGATGCTGTAATAAATTATTGCAAACTTAAAACAGTACCCATGTATTAGCTCACAATTTTTGTTGATCAGGAGTATGATGAGCATAGCATGGATCTCTGCCAACATTCTCACAAGGCTGAAAGCAAGGGATCAGAAAGCTGCCTCCCTCCCTTCCTCCCTCCCTCCTCCCTCCCTTCCTTCCTTTTTTCCTTCCTTTGTGCATCCATGGGGGAAAATCTCTCTGGGATGATTTAAGCTGTTGGCAGAATTCAGTTTCATGTGTCTGTAGGACTGGGATCTCTGTTTCCTTGCTGGCTGTTCTCAGCTCCTTGAATCTACTTCTATACCCTGGCTCATGGTTCTCTTCAAAGCCAGAAATGGTAGGTGGGTTTTTTCTCACACCTCTCTCTGCCCTCCCCTTTTGCCTCATTTCTGTGGCCTCATCTTTTTATTCAAATGCATCTGAGGGCTCTTCCACTTTTTCTCTTTGCTTTCAAGGACTCATGTGATTACATTGGGCCCAGTGATTAACCACAATAATGTCCCTATTTTTCCAAAAGATTTTATTTATTTATTTGACAGAGAGAGAGAGATCACAAGTAGACAGAGAGGCAGGCAAAGAGAGAGTAAGGGAAGTAGGCTCTCTGCTGAGCAGAGAGCCCGATGTGGGGCTCAATCCCAGGACCCTGGGATCATGACCTGAGCCGAAGGCAGAGGCTTTAACCCACTGAGCCACCCAGGTGCCCCTAATCTCCCTATTTTAAAGTCAACTGATAAATAATCTTTTTTTTTTTAAGATTTTATTTATTTATTTGACAGACAGAAATCCGAAGTAGGCAGAGAGGCAGGCAGAGAGAGAGGGGGAAGCAGGTTCCCTGCTGAGCAGAGAGGCCGAAGGCAGAGGCTTAACCCACTGAGCCACCCAGGCGCCCCAAATAATCTTAATTCCATTCTGCAAAGTACCTTCATAACTGTATCTATATACTTGTGTGATGGGATAATCAGGGAATGGTAATCTTGGAGGGACATATTTAGAATTCTGCCTGTCATATCATGGTTAAATGTTTTTTGTATTAAGCATTTTTCATATTGGACAGCAATTTGCCCTTAAAATTATGTATTACAGTTTACAAAGTTCCTTTGCTTTTATTACCGTACATTGTTTTCATGATATCTTTAGGGGATAGAGATAATCATCCCCATTTCATAGGTAGGGAAAAAAAAGCACTGAGTTTGAAAGTTTTTCTCAGATATACTAGATTTATAATTTAAAGCATATTGAGTTCCTGTCAGTGTAAAGAATCTCTGCTAGTCCTTAACCTAATAAAAGAGAACCAGGCCTTTATTTTACTCTTCCTGTTTTAATTATTTACAAATTGACTTATTATTTCTTTATTCTTTCCTGACTTGTGAATCCTCACAGATTACAAACCAGATTCAGGATAGGTGCGGAGATTATTGGAAGAATAAAAAAATGACTGCCTCTCTGGCAGTATAATGCATATATTTCCAAGCTTTGGTTATTGAGAGGACTTTGAAGTAATAACACTCTACTAACAATGAGCATGCCTAGCCTAGATCTTGGTATTTAAAATACCATTGTCCAAGGAATCCTTGAATAAGTGGTTGATTCTAGGGCTGTGGAAAGAAAAGTACAAGATGAGCTTGGAGTATCCTTGGCACCAAAGAAGTAAGGGAGTGGTTCAAAGGGTGAGGACATGTCAAGGACACAGGCACAAACATGGAAGAGCTCCTAGTGGCCAAAGCTAGAAAACTAGAACAACCCAATAAATTAGTGTAATTGTGAATTTTAACCCATAGACTAAAATAAATATCCATGAGCCAATGCTGAGATAGAAATATACAGCTCTTTCTTACGGAGGAATTACACTATAATAAAGAGAATATAACATCATTAAGAAACCATGGTCATAATTGTAGGGAAGACCTACTGATGGATTCTGAAACTAGTGGATAAAAGTTTGGGAAAGAGCAAACTCTTCTACTCTCAAATCATTCTCCTCCCCCAGTCTTTATTAATTACAAAGGCAGCAATTTATGACTTTACAGTGGAAAAACCTTGGAGATACGATCTAAAGAAGGTGATCATGATTAACATCACTAGTGATGAGATAACATGGGATGTGGTGTATCCATGACATGATACATGAAGAGCACATCACTTTTGTTTTATTCTTGAGAAAAATATATAACCACAATCTAATCATAAGAAAGGATCAGACACTGTACAAAATTATTCAAAGGACAGAGTACAGAATTATTTACTAGAACTCTTTATTATATTGTATCATGGAACAGAAAAATGATAGTAAGAAAAACACTGGTAAAAATCTGTATAAAGCTTATAGTTTATTGTTTTGATCACGATAGTATGTTCATGTAGTTAGCATGGAGAAGGCTGGCTGAAGAATATATGGGAGATCTCTGTTCATTTTTGCCATTTTTTAGTCTAAAATAATTTTTTGTAAAGTCTGATTCTTCTCTTAACTAGTTTTGTAATAACAGTGGAGAATTCATATAGCCTCTTTAAAGCTTCAATTTACGTGTCTTTAAAGTAGGTCTAACAACACATAGCCTGTTTACAAGCACAGCATATTAAATATAATTTATATAGCGTAATTAAAAGCAATGCCTTCAGAGTCATACAAATGTGATATGAGTATTTGTTCTGCCATTTAATACTGTCTGACCACATAACACTTACCTCTTTCTTTAACCCTCTGTTTCCTTATGTTTAGTACTTACAAGCTTGTTGTGGGTTTTAAATATGATAGAGCGGGTAAGCACTTAATCAGAGCATTTGACATTTTGCTATTATTATATATTATTTTGTTTTAATTAATATAATATTAGCTAATTATTTTTAATTGATATAGTAATAATATAATTAGTTGCTTGTCTATTATACAATAATGATATCAATTTTTTAAGAAGATTTTATTTATTTATTTTAGAGAGAGAGAGAGAGAAAGTGAGTAGGGGTAGAGGCAGAGGAAGAGAGAGAATCTCAAGCAGACTCCATGTTGAATGAAGAGCCAGACACTGAGCTCAGTCTCAAGACCCTGAGATCATGACCTGAGCTAAAAATCAAGACAGTCGCTTAACTGAGCCACCGAGGCTCCCCAGTAATACTGCTTTTATTACATATTTACATGTAAAATTCTCATTGATTTAGTAGGTTTTAATTATTACGTGTTGACTCATGCAACTTTTTTAAAAATGTGGTAAAATATATATAACATTTGCCATTTTAATAATTTTTGAGTGTGCAATGGGGTGACATTAATTATGTTGTGTTGTATAATTAATAATTAATTAGTGTTATATCACCATCACCACTATTTCCAAAAGTTTTCCCTCATCTCCATAGGGATAATCATAAAGCAACTACTTCCCATTCATTTCCATCCCCAGCTTCTGGTAATGTTTAATCTCTTTTCTGTCTCATTGAATATGGGTATTTCATATAATTAGAGCCATATAATATTTGTCCTTTTGTTTCTGTTCAGTGTAGCCTTTTGCCTGAATCTCAATTCAGTATCTATTGCTCTATAAACAGTATTTTTTATATGTGAATGATTTGGATAATCAGGAAAATGTTTTGTTAATATGTTATTTGGCAGATTTTTGTTCATTTGTTTTTTAAATCTAATTTAATAAAGAAAGATTCTGCCAAGAAATTATAGGTGAAAAGGTTCATTATAGTATTACTAAATGTAGCAAAATGATCACCTAAGTGTCCAATTTCAACATAAAAGGGATTGCAAGAAAATGCTGCCTAATGATTTCTTGATAGTAACCTAATTTACATATTTTTTAAACACGTGTTATTTTCATAAGAGATATATCTAAATGTGAGAACAGATTTATAGTCAACTGATCAGAGCTTTTTATATATATTATTTTTATAGACAGTATCTGAGCAATAATGTTCAAGCTACTACCTAGTATATTATTAGTTCATAAATTACTTGTGCATCTGCAAATAAATGTGTATATGCTTATATCAGAAGGTGAACCAAGATTGAAGAAGAACAAATTTGAATCCAGTGCTCCAGCTTCAGGACCTCACATTATTTTTTTGAATTTTATTTTGGATTTGCTTTCTTTCTTCCTTTTTCTTTTTTCTTCATAAAGCAGATAGTAAAAATTAAGGATCTGAGGTATTTAGTTCATGCATATAGTTCATGTATTAATATTTGAACCTAGCAGTTATAGATAGGCTTGATTAATCACATAAAGGTACATTTACATCTGAAAAGAAGGACCATAAAAACGAAAGTTGTTTTTACTTACAACATGTTTGGCTCAAAACAAAGAAAAGTAAATGTTGAGATTAATCACTTGTTAAGTAGCTTCTGAAAAATGCATATATATCCTTTTTAAAATTTTTTATTTATTTTTTTAAATTTCTTTTCAGTGTTCCAGAATTCATTATTTATGCACCACACCCAGTGCCCCATGTAATATGTACCCTCCATAATAGCCACCACCAGGCTCACCCAACCTCCCACCCCCTGCCCTCCAAAACCCTCAGATTGTTTTTCAGAGTCCGCAGTCTTTCATGGTTCGTCTCCCCCTCCAGTTTCCCCCAACTCCCTTCTCTCCATTTCCCCATGGCCTCCATGTTATTCCTTATGCTCCACAAATAAGTGAAACCATATGATAATTGACTGTCTCTGCTTGACTTATTTCACTCAGCATTATCTCTTCCAGTCCTGTCCATGTTGATACAAAATTTGGGTATTCATCCTCTCTGAGGGAGGCATAATACTCCCTAGTATATATGGACCACATCTTCCTTATCCATTCGTCTGTTGAAGGGCATCTTGGTTCTTTCCACAGTTTGGGGACTGTGGCCATTGCTACTATGAACACTGGGGTACAGATGGCCCTTCTTTTCACTTGGGGGCAAATACCCAGTAGTGCAATTGCAGGGTCATGGGGAAGCTCTATTTTTAATTTCTTAAGGAATCTCCACACTGTTTTCCAAAGTGGCTGCACCAACTTGCATTCCCACCAACAGTGTGAGAGGGTTCCCCTTTCTCTACATCCTTTTCAACACATGTTGTTTACTGTCTTGTTAATTTTGGCCACTCTAGCTAGTGTAAGGTGGTATCTCAATGTGGTTTTGATTTGAATCTCCCTGATGGCTAGTGATGATGAACCTTTTTTCATAGGTCTGTTAGACATTTGTATGTCTTCATTGGAAAAGCATCTTTTTATGTCTTATGCCCATTTTTTGACGTGTTTATCTGTTTTATGTGTGTTGAGTTTGAGGAGTTCTTTATAGATCCTGGATACCAGCCCTTTGTTTGTATTGTCATTTGCAAATATCTTCTCCCATTCTGTGGGCTACCTCTTTGTTTTGTTGACTGTTTCCTTTGCTGTGCAGAAGCTTTTGATCTTGATGAAATCCCCAAAATTCATTTTTTGCTTTTGTTTCCTTTGCCTTTGGAGACATATCTTGAAAGAAGTTGCTGTGGCCAATGTCGAAGAGGAATAAAACTTGACCATTCTCTTAGACCATACACAAAGATAAACTCGAAATGGATAAAAGACCTCAACATTAGGCAGGAATCCATCAGAATCCTAGGGGAGAAATCCATATATATTTAAGGAATCATGCTGACATTTGACATACTTTTGGTGTTCTCTCTTTTTTTTTTTCTTTTGCAAATCCATTTTATACCCACTTGATCTATGGATCAACCAAGATCTGCTAACTCTTAGAGCATAATTGCTCTTAATCTGTCTCCCTATATGGAAGAATGTCTTAAAACACAGAAATAACATAAATACACAGAACATTGGAGTGAGATTTTGGTGGTCTGTCTTTATTTTAGTAATCTGAGTTTCATGACTCATTTGGCCACATTTGTTGGACTTGTGTCTTCATCTGTCATATGAAAGGATACCCCCCTTTGGATCATGAGACAGTAAAATAGTGTATATGTTAAAACTAATGATCCAAATCAGTCAAAATGTCAAATTTTGATGTTTGTTGGGTAACAAATGCAGTAATCAAAAGTTTTCTTATTACCACAAAGTATTATTTTGTTCTAACAGAAACAAGGTTGTTTTTTGTTTTGTTTTGTTTTAAACAGTAAATTAGTGTGCCTGCGGGGCTCAGTGGGTTAAGCCTCTGCCTTCGGCTCAGGTCGTGATCTCAGGGTCCTGGGATTATGTCCCTCATCGGGCTCTCTGCTCAGCAGGGAGCCTGCTTACCTCTCTCTCTCTCTGCCTGCCTCTCTGCCTACTTGTGATCTTTCTCTGTCAGATAAATAAACTCCTTAAAAAAAAAATTAAAAACAGGAAATTAAAAGGTTAATTATTGCATATGATAACTCTTCATGAAATAATCCATATGTGATATGTTTAAATTATTGACTACCATACTGCTAATAATATATGTGCATATTATGTATATAAAATGTATGTATGTATCTATATTCTTTTACATATGTAAGAAACATTTCTGACATTTATTTAAAATTAATTTCTTGGCAGCATGGTAGTTCAAAATGATTAGGATGGGCATTCTATAAAAAGTACTGTTTTAGGAGTAAAATATCTGAAATCAAGTAGCACTTATTTTTTTGTCTGTTTTCATTCTGATCATAAGCAACTCTATTATTCAAATAGTGTATCACCAAATAAATATTTTCTGTACAACCTAAGAAGGAGTTTGGACTAGGCCATTGCTATATTGATATCCTTAGAGTTACATATCTCTTGAGACCAATTACAAGGGTTCACAAGGTTGTTTTTATTTTGCTTTCTCTTGATGCCTTTTTAATGAGGACTCCCAGCAAACAGAAAGCATGATACTTTCTTGTTGGAGACCTGTCTGCCGCCTGCAACCATTTATTACTAATACATCTGGGAAATGATTTATAAATTAAATATTAGCAAAATGTACTTTAGGAAAAAAAGTAATAAGAGGTGTAATTTATAATTCGCATTTAGGGAAAGTCATGCCAGTGATTTGCTAATGGAAGGACACTGAGAGTCACTCTTGGAAGCATTGCCATGGTTTATATAATAAATGGAGATAGTAGATGAAGGGAGTTTTTAGTGTGTATATTTGGGTATGTGGTTTTCCCTCAGAATGACCCATTAGAAGAGTGAGAAATTTTAAAGAACAAAATTGTCCTATCATTTTATCTATTATCTCATATCATCTCCATATGACAAAAATACTATGTTGATCAATAGTAAGTGAAAACAATTTCCTCATGGTATATAATGTGATAATAGTTGATGTCACTGTCCTCTTGGTTTGGATTAGAAGAGATTTTAGCGGATATTTTAGGACAGTCCTTACATTGTACAGATGGGGAAACTGAAATCGTGCCTGTTTAAGACTTACTGAAGATCTCATAATTTAATGTATTAAGCTTTTAAGGTTATTTTCAAGGCTTACTTTGTAATTTTTTTTTTTGTACATATATGGTAGATTTTGTATGATAGAAGTCTGCTCTTCAGCTAATCAGTCAGATTAGGTCTTTGCATTATGTATATCTTTCACGTCTGTATCATTAAAAGCAAATGAACTGTAGCTGTGTTTATACAACCAGAATTTAAGGGGAACAAAATTATAGCTTTGGGATCATCTTCTAAAATGTTATGAATTCCAGGGAATTAAGGCATACTCAGCTTGTAGATTTTATTTAATAAAAACATTTGTTCCCTTTTTTAAAGTTCGGAAAATTTCTAGGTATCTTTCCATGACTGCTATAAAGGTTGCATATAGTAATTTTAAATATATAAGGAATGAATTCATAACTATGAGCTCATAACTTTGTGGTTGACATCTATTTTTGGATCCCATTTCAGTCTCTTTTATTTCATTTCTGTAAGACTACTTGGGCTGCGTTTCAATATGAATTTCAAAGATATAAGCATGTATCATTTGAAAGAGGCATGTACATATATCATCTATTTATACATTATACAATTACTAAAAATATATATGTTTAAAACACATATGTGATATCTTCTGTATTTTTACGTATTTTAAAAAAATATGTATTTTTATCTAATTTAAAAATAATTATACACATACGTTCCCATAGGGACATTGTCTTCTTGTCCCCTGAACAGATAGTTTGACCTCTGAACTGATAGTTTCTGTAGAGGATAGATCACTGGTATGTCTTTATCAGTATCCATTTGTCACCACATAATGATAGGATTCTGGTGGATCTCTGATAAAAATTTGAGTATTGGAGACGGTTAAACTAAGTTAGTAATATCATAGTTTTATCATTTACTAGTTTTACTAACAGACTTTCATCCACTGTTGGTTTGTAAGGAGAAACATCAGAAACCAGTACATTTAATCATTTATCTTTATCTGATTTAAATCAAGTTATTTTTGATAAAATGCTGTCTTGGCAAATGTAAGAAGACAAAAAACCCTCAAATGAATTTTGTGGGACAGACATTGCAAATCTGTCTGCCTTCGGCTAGGGTCGTGACCCCAGATTCCTGGGATGAAACCCTCCATCAGGCTTCCTGCTCAGGAGAGAGCCTGTTTCTCCCTCTCCCTCTGCCTGCCGCTCTGTCTACTTATGCTCGCTCTCTCTCTCTCTCTCTCTGTCAGATAAATAAATAAAACATTATTTTTTTTAAAGAAAGAAAATCTGTGCTGACAGCACGTCTCTGATTCATCCTTCTGACAACATTTACAGTTAGAAGAGTATTCTCTTAGAGTCATTTTTAGATAAAGATTGTTAAAGAGGCATAATAATTCCAAAAGATTTCCATCTTCTAACAATCTCTTGAAATTAATGAATAAAGACAATGGCCTTCTATTCATCTAAATTTACCACATCAGGCAGTGGAAATAGAAAATGATTTAAAATTAATCCTTTCTCTTGACAGTTGTGAAATGGTGATTTTTATCCGCTCAGAGGATATTTGAAGATCCCTTTTTTATTCTCCTCTTTTTGTATTCTGTCTCATAACCTCTGTGTTATATAGCCAGTTTCATTGCTGGTGGCCAAAATAAAACTGCAGGCTAGGTTACTAGGGTTCTGAAGAATGCAGCATCACTGGAAATCAATTTCAGATGTATTTTCAATGTCATTGCTTTAGAATACATGTCCCTTACTGAGATATCAAAAATCAAAGACTAGATCAGCTCATTCATTTGGATTAGCTTAGGGATAAATTAACTCTCTCTGCTTTTGCATTTAAAAAGGAACAGTATAGTCAGTGACACCTTGGTCAAGCAAAATTAAATGTTATTTTTACTAATGTGTGATATTAATAAAGTGTCAGAACTATTCCTTAAGTTCCTTATTGGTTTAGCTGTGCTTTTGGAATCTTGGGTGTTCAGAATAAGCTTAGGTACAATGGTTGCATTTCAACTGGACTTTAAGTTTAAAATGATGATGTTAATGTGATCAGTCTCTACCTTGGTTATTATTTAGTTAACTTGCCAACTGACACATATTTATTTCTTTAGAAGTATTGATCTATTTGTTTAATATAATTCCTAAAAGTGTCTGAAGCCTAATTAATAAAATCCTGATTAAGTAAATTTGTTCTGGAGAAGGTAAGATAGGCTATTATAAAAAATGTGGAAGTTGCAGCCTTAGAAGATTACTGTTTAGTGTTATGGAATGCCTTTTCAAAAGAGAATTTTATTTTACAAACTGGGAGTTCCACAATCCTATTCAATGTACAGTTCTAGACTAAATGCTTTCCTTTCTTTTTTCTTTTTCTTTTTAAAAAAATTCTATCTTCTCCCTCTCTTTCTTTCTTCTGTAATGGAAAAGTAAGTCGCTGGAAAAGGTATTCTTTTATTCTGTATAGGTCATATAAATTTCATCATTTTGTGCCTCTTTTCCTTTGATTTTGTGGTAGTTGCATTTTGAAGCATATTTCCTCTTTTTCAATTTAAATACTGATTACACACTATAAAAAATAAATCTGAACTATATAGTGCAATATATATATTCATTTAACCACCACCCTAATCAAGCTAGATCCCAGTTTTTCACTAACTGAGGAAAGTTCTTTTTACCTCTTCCCAGGCATTACCTCCCTATCTTGAGGCATGTGCTCTTCTGACTTGTATCACTCTAGAGTTGTTTTGCCTGTTCTTAAAATTCATGTACATAGAGTCAGAAAGTATGCATTTTCTTCACCTGGCTTGTTTTGCTCAACGTAGTATTTTTATTTTTTTTAGATTCGTCCATGTTGTTAAATGTACCAGGTGTGTGTTCTTTCCATTGCTGCATGTTGGTTACTTCATATGAAAATACCACTCTTTCCTTATTTCCTTGCCTGGTGATAGACATATCTGAAACATATTTCCACATACATTTTTCCTTAATTACCTTGTCAGTTGTATATACGCATATGCAGTAGTGGTTTACTTCTCTTTTTCTCATGCTTTGAAAATTATTTTTAAAAAACCCAAAACTGTGTTTAAATGTTCTTGAAATCTCAGAAATTATCTAGCAAGCTCAGGTTCTTAAGATAAATGATTTAATTATCTTGTTTATATCTTCATGGCATAGTTGTACACCTGCCAAAAATCGCCTCCTCTGGTGACCATTCATCTTACTTTTTATATTACTTTTTATGTCCTACCCTGCCTACTTTCCAAAGGAGAAGCCCTTTGCCTGAATTTTTCCTAATTTCTGAGAATTTTGCATATTTTGGCACCTAATAGGTACTAAGTAATATTTGATGGATTGATAACATTTCACTAAAGATTTTGGGTATTTCATAGAGATCTGTTTTCATTAAATATACAGCAAATTCTTTATTACTGTTTTAGCATTAAAATGGAAATGCTGATATAATTAGACTATTTTAACATAGTACCAAGGGGAACAGGCTAAATATAAAGGATCCCTTTTTTAATTGTCAGATTGTTTAAAAATATGTTATATTGAAAAAACCCTAAAATTGGAGGTGCCTGGGTGGTACAATTGGTTAAGCATTGTACTCTTGGTTTCTGCTCAGGTTGTGATCTCAGGTTCCTTAAGATCAAGCTACATATCTGGCCCCGTGCTCAGCATGCAGTGCTTAAAACTGTCCCTCCTCTGCCCCTCGTCCCACTGTGCACATGCAC
The DNA here is from genome assembly GCF_009829155.1 of Mustela erminea. Lineage (NCBI taxonomy): Eukaryota > Metazoa > Chordata > Mammalia > Carnivora > Mustelidae > Mustela > Mustela erminea. Next base: position 44,832,260 of record NC_045614.1, read on the forward strand.
TTGCTCTTTCTCTCTCAGATAAGTAAAACATCTTTAAAAAAATGAAAAATATCTAAAATACACTATACACTTTGATATCTTCCCAACTGTGTGGTTGCCTTTATGACAAAATTGGAAACTGATTATTGCATTGTGTTGTTTTAATTTTTATAGTTTTTTTGGTGCTTTTATATGTCACTACTATCATAGCTCATTATATTAACTCTTTATACTCTGCTGTCACTCAAATCTCCTGATTTTCTGGTTCTGATCTTGTTTTGCAGCATCCAGCAAATAACCATGTTAGAATCAGCATAAAAATTTAACTGTGTAGGCTGTGAAAAATTAAGTCCATGGGATTTAGTTCATGGAGAATATAAGATGTGTTTAGAGACCGTTCTTAGTGAACTAAGGTCACATGTTGGTAGGGAGTACTTCTCTAGCATTTAATTTGAACTTTGAGCTCGGAATAATCAACCTGTTCAGTATGGATGGCATCTTGCGGTTTTTGATGTACTCAGGTTTGGAAAGAGCATTAGCATTTACTTAGATATTCACTCAATGCAGTTAATCAGAGACCCTCCATAAACTGTCAGTGCTAATGTAACATCCATGTTCTGCCTCTGGAAATCCCTCTTTTCCATACCCTGATGTTTTCATTACAAGCATACATTCAGTTTCAGCTGTAGATCCTTCTGTTCTTATTTTTCTCTTTTCTCTTTTATTTAATACATTTACCCTTATTTTGAATTTTTCACGTTATTTTCTCTTTATATCTATATATTTAAAAATTTTATTTTTGTGTAATCTCTCTATACCCAATTACGGCTCAAACTTACAACCCTGAGATCAAGAGTCACATGCCCTACTGACTGAGCTAACCAGGCATAACCCCCCACTCCTTATATTTTTATTATCATATATTTTATTCATTTTCAAATTTCACTATAGAACACTCTCTCTATATATATATATGTTTTAAATTTTTATTTTATTATTTTATAATTTTTATAATTTTACTATAAAATTCTCTATATATGTATATATAAATATATACACACATATATATATGACTGTGTGTATATGTGTATGTGTGTATTGTTTCATTTTTGGTTTTTTAATGTCAAGAAATGAGACTCCTTAAATGTCTGGTCCTAGGCCTTTTATGTTAAAATGAGAAACTTGCACTTCTCATGACTTACAGCAATATTTTATTCAGTGTAACTGAATCACTAAATAATTGATGGCATTTTGGTAACAGATTTTTTCTGCATTTATGCATCATCCATATATGCTTTTGTAATTTAAAACAAGGCAGAAATGCTTAGTAGTTAAGGAAGGCTCTAGAATCAGACTGCCTGAATTTGAATCATAGATACTGTGCATGCTACTATGTGACTTGAAGGCAAATTACTTAAATTCAGTGGATCTTACTTTATTTGTAAGAAATGATGATTTTTGAACCTACCTCATAAAGATGTGATGATTAAAATAGACTGTACCCTTAGAGAGATAATAAGCCCTCAGTAAATATTAAGCTATTATTATTATCCAAGCACACTAGTCATTATTCAAAAGTACAAGATTCCATATGATCTTTTATACATATATGTAGTAAAAATGTAGTATGTGAATGAAATTAACTTATTGACTATTTTATGTAACTGAAATTGCCAAAGGGCTAAATCTTTTCACTCACTTTAGCTCTTGTATCAGTATTTTAGCTGAGCCAAAGTGAAATGATAATAACAGCCATAGAAAAATTGCTTCTTGACTACAAATAATGAGATACTCCAGTTTAAATTACTTCAACAATTGTCTTGATTGAATCTTTCTCAACTGCTTACTCTCAGAATCCAGATATTACTTCTAAGAATAACAAAAGAAAACTTAAACCTCCCTTTTTGAAACACTAAGCCTTTTGATATTGGGAGAATGCTTTTGGTGTGAAGGAAAGATAAACATAGAAGTTGTTGAACATATAGGCGTGTCATCCTAAATTCTTTAGCTTTGAAAAATAAATTTTACTTAATATGTTTCTCATTCTGTAGTGATTTCTGCATAAAGCTCTGCATATAAAAAGTTTTAAATAAAGTTTCTTTTTTTGAGGACTTAGTAATGGTGGCTACAGTCAGAGATGTTTTAGTTAAATATTTTACATTTTTGGTGCCAACAATTCTGTGTTTAGTCTAATCCCTACATGGGCATCCAGAATCTATATTGGTGTTTTTAACTGGGTATCAAGGATGACAAAGACTTAAATCTCCCTCCTAACATGATCAGTAGGGATTGTGCCTCCAGCATACTATTAATAGATTGTATAGTGACATGGCTGGCAGACGGTAGATGCAAGACTTTCCCAACTTGTGGAATTTCAGGTTTTTCTAATAGTGTAGAATGGCTGGTGGTTGCCTTTGGCATACCAGTCACTTGAATTATTTATTTAGATGTTTCATCTCATCTATTAGAAAGGAGCACATTTTAGGCCTTAATTTTTTCTTCTTTATCACTTAGAATAGGGCCTTGATCTTATGTCCCACGTAAATATTTCTCAAAAAATAGAATAAGCATACTGGATTTAAAAAGTACAGTGAGAGAAAAAGGCTACTTTAAAAGAAGATGACAACAAAAATAACATATATTCATTAACGTATTAAGGAAAATGATTCTCACTAAAATATTAATGGGCAGTTATGTTTGGCTGGGAAGTCAAATGATTAAAATGTTTCTTTGTATCATTTTTATTATAATTATATATTATTTACATACTCATAAATAATATGCTCATAGTAAACTCAAAAGAAAACCTAAGAAACATTAACTGTAGAAGAAATCAATAAAGTTTTTAAAAACTAATATAAAAAATTGTCACACCTACATCTTCAAAGAACAACTTTTTTAATGTATTTAATTTTTGCTGCAGTATAGAAAAGAAGGTAATTTTAAACTATTTTTAAAGATTTTTTTATTTATTCATTTGAGAGAGACAGAGTGATCAAGCACAAGAGTGGGCGGGATTGTTGGAGAAGGCGAAGTAGACTCCCCACTGAGCAGGGTGCCCATGTGCGGGGCTTGATCCCGAGACCCTGAAATCATGAACTCAGCCAAAGGCAGATGCTTAACTGACTAAGCCACCCATATAATCCCTTAAATTATTTTTAATAAAGCCATCATTGCATTAATACAAAGACGTACTAAAAACAGCACAAAAAGAACACTTCAGATTAGGTATGTAAGAATATGGATTTAAGAATATTATTTAGAACCAGCAATAATTTATTTCTACATTATAAGAAACACATATAAAGAAAATAATAAGTGTTAAGTAAATTTTATTGGAAAACTCGTACAATATTTCACAACTGGGAAGCAGTTTCCTCTTCATCTAAAGCATTATTTCCAACATGTTAAGTATAACACATGTGTAGGTTTAATCACTTTCTATTTTGGTAACTCCATTAAAGAGCACCCTTAATTTTATCTTGTGGATGAGGTATTCTGACTTCTCAGGTGACTTAAAAGACTGCCACCTAATCAAACATTAGAGTGTTAAATGTACTCTTCCATCTTTCATTCATGCTGAGAACCCACTATCTGTTATGCTGCTCCTACCCTTAGCCTTCTCAGCATGAGTGGCCATTCCAGGATAAACTGTATTTTGTAAAAGTATTGATTATGTTGACTTGTAAAGGCCCCATAATGTTATATCCACATCAAACCTGTGCTTTCTGAATGAGAGAATCATAATAGCTGAAGCCACCTGGTAATCTATATGAATTTTATAGAATTGGAGTTTATGGATCAGCTTTGTAATAGTACAGAGTTTCATTGGGCTTAACCAGGTGTGGGAAATTGTCAGGTGCTTTTATAAAGTCATAACATTTTTGATGAAGGAATGTGATGGGTCATTTTATAAGAAAGAAGAAAATGGATTGAAAACATCACATTATTTTTAGTCTAATAATAAGTATAAGAAGAGAAGTAGTTTTGTGTGGTATACTTTTCTGTATAACTGCTTTGACAGTCTGATAGACTGATTGTCTTTGCTTTTACCTTTTTCTCTTTTATTCATCTATTAATAACATAATTTCTATGAGTTTCATAAATGTCTAAGCACTATGAAACTCCATTTATTTGTTGTTGTTGCTGTTGGCCTTGCTTAATTTTATCTCTTCTTTGAAATTTTGTTTGTAACTTACATTCGATTGTCTAATTAGAGTTTAGGATTTCACCACATTTTCCTTCTTCAGTACCAATTCTGGAAACCTAATAACCAAAGTTATAATCTTTGTTGGTATTACTGTATTCTTAATATCTTAAACTATTATGTGGATTTCATTAAAGTTGCATTGGGTCCAAGAATTATTTAGGCATTCAGCATCTATTTAGTAAGCATTAGATTACAGGTTTTAGGATTTTTAATATATGTAGATGATACAAGGATCCCATCTTTACAGAGAGAACAAGCTATTGGAGGAGAAATTAAAATTTATTAAACAGATAATGATTTTACATAATAAAAAAGAACTTCTTTTATAAGTGAGGAACTGATTGTCTCATAAGGTCCTCCTTTATCCTGAGTCACCTAAACTCTCCAAAAAGAGTAATATTGTTAAATTTGAGACTTTATAGATTTTGTCACTTTACATTCTGACTCTAGCACATATTGACCTTGTGACCTGAGGAAAATTTACTTAATTTGTCTATGCCTTCAGAGTTTGTATCTTTAAAATGGGGGTGATAAAAATATCTGCTTCATGAGACATAACGTGAAATATCACTTGAATGTTCATAAATGATATTCAACCAACCTATGTTACAGTTGAGAATCTTGACTCACCAAAGTTTGGAGGCTGCCCACAAGTGGACTGGCTTGCTCCCTTAGTGGACTTGATAGCTATTTACTCTTTCAAGCTTCCTCATCTGAGTTCCCAAGTTTGCCACTGTTGATTCTGGAAAGCCTATGTAATTTCTGATGTAAAAATGGTGTCCTCACTTACTCCTGCACTGGGTTTGCTTCTTTTACTAAAAGTATCACAGTTGGATAACTAACCTTCTCAGCTGAGGGCTGGCAGATATGTTATAAATAATGGCTTCAGCCACCTACTACGTGACACATTGCCCACTCCCTTTCGGTATTTATCTGTCCTAGACCAGACAGAGGCACATTTGGTCTCCATAAAATATGCTCTCAATTTCTCTTCTTCCCTCCTCTTCTGAGTGTTAAAACAAATATAAGTTTGTACATATATGAGAATAAGTCCATCAGGAGTAGAAAGGGTATAGGGTGTGCTATCCGGCATTTATTTGTCAGATAGACAGTTGGTGTCATGTTAGAAGTGGAATCCAGTCTCTCCAATCCAATCTTTACTATCTACTGTATCATGAGCCAATCAAGAACATTAACAACCACATTTTGAGCGGGTTTCAAAGACTGCAAACTCAGTCACATGATCTCAGTCAAGCTTTGAATTTAGAAATATTGAGTTTGCACTAAGCTGTTTCATGCTTTGCTGTGGGGTCTTGAGCAGAGGGTCGTGAGCCTTCTCATCCCTTCATATGAATAAGCTGCCACCAGACCCCTTGGAGAGTGACCATAAAAACAAACAAACAAAAATCTGACAAAATGAGATTTGAGCAATCTCTTTAAAATAATATTTAGAGAGTATTTACAAATGCTAAGACACATTGTTCACAGCATAAAACTGCTTTAAAATAATATTTAGAGAGTATTTACAAATGCTAAGACACATTGTTCACAGCATAAAACTGCTTACAGCTCAGGTACTGAAATTACTACTAAATCATCAGCAACAAAGGAATTTCTTCTAGCAGTAAATGTTGACTTCCTGTCCTGTAATATGCTACTTACCATGGTCCAGTGTCAGCATAAACCTGTAGTTTGGCAATTGCATTTGTGTATTTAATAACTGTTGATAAAGCTGAAATAAAGAATCAGTAAAGAGGTTCCACTTTTGTAAAGCACATCCACAGTTTAAGCAAAAGGAAATCACTCAACACATCTAATTTATAAAAAAAAGAATATGCTATATTAAGAATAAATAACATATAAAATGGTATCTGGAACATTGAAAGTAATCAATATCATTTTTGATCAGTCTTGGCTTGCATTATGAAGGGAGAGAATATAAACTGCATGATGTTTGTATCGGTGTTTAGAGAATCCCAGGAGATGAAAGAATCCTTGGACCCATAGGATGAAAGGAGCCATGAATCTTTTTGCAAGACAAGGACACTGAGGCCCAAAGACAAAATGGACTTCCTTTAGATCTTTTGATAAAAGTAGATTTTTTTTTTTTAAGTTTGCTTTAGGATTCAGGAGTAGGAATAATAGGTAGGAGTTAAAAGGCCACGTGGTTCAAGTTTTAGAAAGGATAATTAGAAATTGGATATTCCCAACAAAGGGGAAACAAAAAAGATGCTTTGAATAATAGTGAATGTTCCATTATTGCAAGTAATCAGTCATGTAACAGATGACCTCCTGACACGAATTATGTAATAAAAATTCCATTGGATAAAAAACTTGAATGGTTATCATCTGCACTCTAATTTAGATTTCTATGTCTTAAAATATTCAACTTCATTAAGATTTTATAATTTTTAAAATAAATAAAGTTAATAAAGATCTTGGAATATACTACAAAGGTGGGCAGGAGGATTACTTCTGGAGATTCTCATGTATTCAGGATATAACCAGCATTTATTTGTTCCTAGTCATGGGATGGAATAAACTGATCTCCTTAAGTCCCTTCCAGCTCAGTGATTCAAAAAATGCTGGCATTTTAGTGAAATGTAATATGGATGACATAATATAACCTAGGAAATAGAAAAGTCTGCAACTAAAAGATAAAGCACTTATATGTCAAATAGCATTGTGGGAATAAATCTAAAATGTAATTTTGAACCAATTTTTAAAACTTACACCAACAATCATTATATGGTGTCGTGCAGAAGAAGATGAGGAGCAAAGGGTATGTTGAGAAACCTGCAGATAACCAAATGTCTTCTTGTATTAAATGAATTCACCAAATTTTTAAAGGAGTAATCATATGTATCCAAATCTGAGTGGTTTCCAAGATCTGTTTCTCCCTCACCATGTACACAAGTAAAAACATACCGTCAGCTCAAATATTTGTTTCCCTTATGGTTTCAAGACATTGAATAATTTATAATCACTGTACTTGATGACTATAATTCTGAGTTACAGGTTGAATAATTCTTAGCTGTTGATTCTTTCAGAAGTCATGGTCTCTGGGCAACATGGTGTCTGGAAGACAATCTGGCATGTAGTTTTAGAGAATTGGTTGATTCACTACCATGGTTTAAGTAGACATCATGACCTCCTATAGCTGGTGCTGTCGGTACATTGCCCATATACATCAGACTCTTAACTGTGTTCCTGAGGACTTCCAGCCACAAGTATCTACAGCCATGTTCCTAAGGCCTATTTTCTCCTGGAACCATGCAAAATTTTGCTGCTTCTATGTGCTGAGCTTTAAATGCTGAGAATTAACATCTTTTGGGAGTAGCTCTCAACCAGTGACTCTGAAGTGGCGCTGTGTTAGTACCCCAGGACTCTTACTCTTCATGTGGGATAATTCTTCAAGGTATATTTTACAGGACTTCCCAGAGTTTCTCTGAAAGATTGTCCCAATGCATTCACTGCTTTAATAGAATATTCTTTATTGAATGTTCTCACTGCCTTATATCATTTCCTTACTTCCTTTCTGGCATTGTATGTATTTCCTAAATAAACTAGTTTTATTCTACTATTTGTCTTTGAGTCAGCTTCTGGAAAAATCTAGTCTGAAACAACCCTCACACCTGCTAGCAAGAGCAAGCCCCCCTGAAAGGGTAGAACCAGCACTTACTTCGGGTACATTCCATTCCATTCCCAGTTCAGGCATCTCATGTCACTCTAACAATCAACATCCTATAATAATCAACACCTTGTTATCAAGAGGTAGCCAGGAGTGAGCTTTAGGGTATCCTTAAAAGGGTTTAGATGTTAATATTTCTTTTCTGCTTGCTATAATATGCAGCCCTAGACAGTCAGCCCTTGAAACTCCTTTTCCTGTCTTTACTGGGGATTCTATTGAGTATCACTTGTGCCCTCACCAGTCTTAACATCAAAGAAAAAACAAACACAAACACAAAGCTCATTGACAGTGTAACTACTGAGTACTAAACATTTGCTTTGTTAGGCAAAATGCTAAGCACTTTATAACCTTTATCTGGCATTATAGTCTTAGCCATCTTTTTAGGTAATACTCTTATTCCCATTTTACTGATGAGAAACCATAGTCACGGAGAGATTAAGTAATTTGCTTAAAACACTAGCAAGTAAGAGCTGAAAAAGCATTTGGATTTATAGAGGTCATTTATAAAACTTGGCCTCTGGGGCACCTGGGTAGCTCAGTCTGTTAAGCTTCTGCCTTTGGCCCAGGCCCTGGGATTGAGCCCCATGTAGGGCTCCCTGCTTAGTGGGGAGTCTGTTTTTCCCTCTCCTGCTGCTGCTCCCCTTCTTGTTCTCTCTTTCAAATAAATAAATAAAATCTTTAAAAAGTAAAGCAAATAAAACTTGGCCTCTGAACATACTTGATCGAGGGAGGGGCCCCTGGGTGGCTCAGTGGGTTAAACCTCTGCCTTCAGCTCAGGTCATGATCTCAGGGCATTGGGATTGAGCCCCGCATCGGGCTCTGCTCAGCAGGGAACCTGCTCCCCCCACCCCGACCGCCCCCCACCCCTGCCTGCCTCTCTGCCTACTTGTGATCTCTGTCTGTCAAATAAATAAATCTTTAAAAAAACAAAAACAAGGGGCACCTGGGTTGCTCAGTGGGTTAAAGCCTCTGCCTTCAGCTCAGGTCATGATCTCAGAGTCCTGGGATGGAGCCCCACGTTGGGCTCTCTGCTCGGCGGGGAGCCTGCTTCCTCCTCTCTCTCTCTCCCTGCCTCTCTACCTGCTTGTGATCTCTCTCTCTGTGTCAAATAAATAAATAAAATCTTAAACAAAAACAAAAACATACTTGATCGTGTCCCAGCCACTAACTAACCCTGCCTCTGTAGGCTTATGCAGCTAATATATATGAACATTTTTTAATCAGTATTCTGAAAATGGAGGGAGAAAAAAAAAGAAAGGAAGAAAAAAATAGTCACTAGGTGGTTCTCACCAGAGATAAAGTTAAACAGACTTGGGGAGTGGTACTGTGGTATTGTACTTGAAGATCATAGTCCTGGGAAACAGAGGGAGAGCAGTGCTGAAATTCTTAGACCAATTTGTATTGCCTAATGAATCCCCTCTGTCCTTTGCTCTGAGTGCCAACCCCATTTCCATTCATTCACATCCTTTTTCAAAATTTCTCCAATGTAGAAGCAGTCGCAATCTAGGGCCTTTGGTTTCAGTTCTGTTAACTTTGTGTGTTTTCATTAAATGGGAAGTCTGAATTTGAGAGTGTTGAAGGTTCCTTCCTTCCAGTCCCGAAAAGATCTTGTCTTCTTTACAGTTCCTAGAAAACAATGACATCTTTTCAATTATAAATTCTAAATGCATTGTAAGAATGAGCTCTTTTTGGATTCCTACCAACCTATATCAGGAAAACAAAGATTTGGATCAAGTTCTTATAATCTAAAGGTCTTGTTCAGCCAACTGTCTTCCACTGCCAGTGCCACCTTCCCTATGGCTTGTTGGTATTTCTTGTCTGAAATGGGATGCAGGAATTTATTTTAGCATTTCAGGAACCTCTGTAGATACCTAAAATAATTCAGAATTTTACTTTGGCTCATTGTCACAAAGTGTAGAGATTTTTTGACATAAAGGAAGAGCCATTAACATCCTATTGTTCCTGTTGTCTGTGAGGGACATGGTTTCAAAGGGTTGCTTTATCAGGTGAAGTGATGAATGATCAGGTAATGAGCTAGAGTTCCTGAAAATTAGTGAGTGTTGTGTTGTCCAGGAACAAAATTCTTTTATCCTTATTTGCCACCTGTCCTAGATTTCTAGTGCCGAATCTGAATTTCCATGCCAAACTGGAAAAGCAGCATTGCCCTCTTTTTCACATTGACTTTGGATTTTAGCATGTAAGGTGATGCCATTGTTCATAGTGAAATGAACTTTGAATGAACTCCAATAGTCATGAACTGATAACCAATAAAATAAATAATTGATTTGTCTCAAAACAATTTAACTGCTAGAAGTGGCATGCCCGGGAAGCTTCTGTTTAACTGCCCTCTAGAAAGCTTCTCAAGTTTTTGCCTTTCTTTCTTTCTTTTTTTTTTTTTTTTCCAAATGGATGATTTTTGACAAACAGACTCCTAAGGGCAGTCAAGTGTCAAACACAAAGTTATGGCTGGTGTAGCTGCCTTTGGGATCACATGCTCCATTTATTCATTATGGAAAGCTCAGATGCACAAACATGTGGTGCCATTTTGTGTACCTGTCAGTTTAGTGCATTTAATGAACATTGATCATGCTCATTCAGACACATTTCTTCATGCTGCAAACAAGAAGTCAGTCATTTCTGAAAGATGGGAAAGAAACTTTCCTTTTCTGTACACTGCCTCTGTGAAGTACTTTTTACTGAAAATAAATAAAAAATAAACATGACTAAAATGTACCTTTAACTTCACTACAAAAAAGTGCTAATTAAAAATTTATTCTGGTTTTGCTAATATAGAACTTTTTTTTTTTTTTTTTTTTGGTCTACTTAAAGTTTGAATGACTTTGGAAGTCATTAGATGGCTATATGGATATTTCACATTTTACAGCTTTGTTCTGAAAGTCATTTTTTGTTCTTTTTAAAAATATTCTTTCAATTATAAAACTTCCTACTGGTTCATTCTACAAGTTATATATTGTGTTGAGTACACTGATCATTTGGTGCCAAATTTATTACCCCACTTTATAGTGAGAAAAATACTTTTTATTTTCTTACTATTTGATTTTTGCATCCTGTCAAAAATCTCATAAAAGGAATAATGCAGGATCTTTTAATTGGAAAACACCATTTTTTATGAGTGATATTTTTGTTTGCTCTTCAGTTATTATTGGGAACAAATTAAAAAAACATGTTCAATTAGTTTACCCCCGTTAGAGATGCATTATACTTAGAAACAATTTGCTCGTAACTGTTGTGTTAGGAGAATAGTCTAGTCAGTTTTGGAAAGGGCTAAGTACACTTACATTATTCTACCTGTGTTTTTATTTCAGTGTTCATATTTCTTTGAAGTTTTTTTTTTTTTCCATTACCCCAGAAGAGAGTACAGCTGAAGAAGACAGATATGCTCAAAGTATACTTTAGATTTATCTAAACAACTTGTGGTTTTCCATGTTGCTGTTGAAAATTAGAATTAAATTGTGATGCAAAGAGTCACAGACATCCACCTTTTTTTTTTTTTTAAGATTTTATTTATTTATTTGACAGAGAAAGAGATCACAAGTAGGCAGAGAAAGGGGGAAGCAGGCTCCCTGCTGAGCAGAGAGCCTGATGCGAGGCTCAATCCCAGGACCCTGGGATTATGACCTGAGCTGAAGGCAGAGGCTTTAACCCACTGAGCCATCCAGGCACCCCAACATCCAACTTTTAGAAGTTGATAATCTTGTGAAATAAATTGAGCATTCCATTCATAATGTTGTACATCTTTAGAAGAAAAAATCTAGCATTTCTTTTTGTTTCTCTAAAACCATTTAAAAATATTAAACATGTGCATAATGACATATATTAAGAATCATTCATTATAGCTTTCTTTATACTGCAAGAAAATTATAAATAAGTATAAATGGAGTAACAGTTCTGGACCTTATCGGCAGTGGATTATTATAATTAAAATATATTAAAATTATAATTTTATATATATAATTATAAATTAAAATTATAAGGCAGATCAGTATGTTCTGATAGGAAGAGATATGCATGCCCATGAGAAAAGCAACATGTACAATACTATGCATATTATGATGCATTTTATGTAATAAGTAAAAATAAGAAATATATACATATCTTTATATATGTATTTAGATGCACAAAATAAGCTTTGAAAGAGAATTCTCTTCCTTTGTGAAGGAGAATGGGAAATAGAGCAGTGAAATGAGAATTTTGGTCTATATGTCTCTACCAAAATAATGCATGAACCTGAATTTTGTGTAATTGATAATAATTTTTTTTAAAGAAGAAAATTTGTGAAACAAATTTCATAATTTATATGGTCCACAAATATTTATGGTGCATATTCTGTATGTCAGTCTCTATCGTTGCTATTGGTGATGCAGTGAAGAGCAAAGGGACATACTAGTTCTGAGCCCAAAGATATATAGATAAAAATGTTATAAACATATATGTTGTTATGTAGGAAAAAAAACTCCCTGGTCACTGAAGTTTTTCTGGGGAAGGAATTCTCGCACGATTATCTGAAAACTGAATTGGGCGTAACTAAGCAAGAAGGCTGTTTGTGAAGTTAAAATAATGGAAACACTAAAGGAAGAGGTAAGAAAAAATGACAAGTATAGAGTATTTCTTAAGAAAGAGGCCAGATTATCCGCTCTATTCAATTGACCACAGTTAATCTGTAATGCTTGCCAATAGCAAACCATCCAGAAAAATCAGTGTAACTCTCACTGCACAAGCAATGACCCAAATATTATTAAGGTTAGTATATGTTCATTTGTTCATTTCTGATGCACTATGAGACTTAGCCTATTTAAGCATCAAATTACTGTTACTGGCCTTATTTGGATAAGTGAACCTCTCTCATTGGCCAAAACATACCGAAATATCACCTAAATTAACTCTCCTGTCTTTCCCCCTTTCCTTCCCTTTTTCCAGCCATGTGTTCCTGCATTGTTGCATCCAGTAAAATGTATTTATGGAACACCTTGTATATGCCAGATACTTGGGAATGCAAACATGGTCCTTACACTATACGTTCACATTTAATTGTAAGAAACAAAGAATTAATAGTAAGTCACATAGAGATTATTTTTGTTAATAAAGTTCTTGGGGAAGAGAAGCCTACTTCAATTGTTATAGTCAAGGAAGGTCTTTCTGAGGAGATGGCACTAAGCTGAGACTTGCATTAAAAGAGCCAGGTATGGACAGAGGAAAGGAGAAGCCATGTGTAAAACTCACAAGCTAGCAGGATGCCTGGGGTAAGCATCCCACTCTTGATTTTGATTTGGGTCATGATCTCAAGGTCATGATATGGAGTCCTGTGTTAGGTTCCACACTTAGTGTGGAATCTGCTTGTCCCACTCCCACTGGTCTCCTTCCCCCCCTACTCATGCTCTCTCTCTGAAAATCAATCAGTCAGTCAATCTAAACAACAGTGAAAAACAAACTCAGGAGCTAGGGAAGAACTTGGGAGTATTGGAGCAATAAAACAAGGTGGATGTGAATGGAGGAACACAGTTTCAATTAAAGAAGGATCCCAGCCCCAGAGGGGCATAGTACCTTGGGAGAGAATACTACTCAGGCATTCTGAAAGCACAGTTCTCATGGAGATCATGAACAATTTGCTTTTCTGTAATTTACAAGACCACACCCTTTATCTTGGAATCATTGAATCTTCAGTGTAGAACAAACTCAAAAGGTGATCTAATCAAGTAATTTCCTTGTTGAATACACTTTTTGGTGAGGTCCGAGTGCTCAGGGTGAAGTTCTCCATCACCATTCAGGTTTTGTTTTGTTTTGTTTTTTTCTTTAAACCAATTTTCGGATTAACTCAAAGACCTAATATACTTTCCCTTCGCAAAGGTGGCCCTGAATACATTTATAACACCATTCATGTTAACCCCTATGTGCTTTTAGATTATGCCTCCAGTGCACTAATAGAAAGCCCTCTTTACACACAGAGGATTTTAATAGTTGAAAACATTTACAGCAGTTGTTATTTTATGGGGCTCTCTTAAGCCCTGAGACAAAGGAGAGTAACCCCGTCTTAAACGATCTCAAGGAAGGGGCTTTCCATCAGTTATTTTCTCCTGAAATCTTTAATAGTGATTGTCTGAGATGTGTGGTATAGAGAATTAAGCCAACTATCTCTCAAAATCAAAGAGCTTAATAATAAAGTAAAACTCCTAAATAATCCTCATGGATGTATATACTGCTAACTATACTTTATTTCCTTAAGTAATTACATATTCAATGAGGTCACTTTTGGAAAAATTTATACATAACCATATAGCTACTTGAATCTGAAATGGAGACACTAGAAGTGTCTTAACTGGGGTTCCTCACCTGATCCAAGAATCGTAGGAAATGATTTCGATGACTGTTTTTTTCAGTTTTCCCTTTGGGTACTATTGCTATTCTAATGCTATTCTAGACGCAGGGGTAAAAATAATTCATTACATATAACAGGTGTTCTCTTTCAAGAAAGCCCATTCTTAAGAAAGCCTAGTAGGTTATTCAAAAAGACCTATACATAAATATCTGTCTATGTATAATCTCTAAACTTTTAGGCAAAACATTTTATATGTGTTAACTCTTTTTTTCTTCCCACAAAACTTGAGCACTACTGTGATTTCAGCCCCCTTGTAATTAATTTCTGGTCGTTGACCTAAACCATGACTTTACTGGCAAAGTTAAAAGTGTAAAGGCAAGTGAAGAACTAATGCAGGTTTTTTTTTTTTTTTTTAAGATTTTATTTATTTATTTGTCAGAGAGAGAGAGAGAGAGAGCGCGAGCGAGAGCAAGCACAAGCAGACAGAGTGGAAGGCAGAGGCAGAGGGAGAAGCAGGCTCCCTGCGGAGCAAGGAGCCCGATGTGGGACTCGATCCCAGGACACTGGGATCATGACCTGAGCTGAAGGCAGCTGCTTAACCAACTGAGCCACCCAGGCGTCCCAAGAACTAATGCAGGTTTAAAAAAGCCTTTTTTTCCTCTATTATACACAAAGAATAAACCCTTAGTAAACGTCTGTTGAGTGAAGTTGAATTGAATTAGTTTGAATTGAATTGTTTTGAGGTAGCTGTAGCTGGAACCAATTATTACTTCATCCTTTGCTCAGTGATTTCAGCTAAGTTTTTCAACAATTATTCATTCAACCAACATTTTATTGAATGCGTGTCTATTAATAGCCGGACAGAAACTCAGTTCAGGGCTGTGGGTTCATAGATTAAATAAACACAGACCTTCATTTATAATTGCTCACAGTGTATCGAGGAAGATAATGTGCAAAGTGCCAGTAGTTGTGTAAGTAGAAAGCTCCAGGGAGTTCCCACAGGGATCAGTAAATAAATGGGGAAAGGTGGTGGGTGGGGTGGGAGGCTAGAATCCTGGAGGAGGGGACACTGGATTAAATTACTTAGGTATGACCTTGCTAATCAGATGAGGCAGTGAATAGCGGTTCTATTTAGCCTGCAAGAGGTCATTTTAGTGTTTACTCTGAAGTGTTTTCTAAGCTTTTCATTATCTCTTTGAATTTTTCTAGAATCATTTTCTGTTGGTCTCTGGCATTGTGAATTGGATATAAAGTGTTGGAAAGGCATTCTTCCTGACCTCAGAGCTTGGTGAAGATGCTAACTGCAAAATATAGTGCCTTTAACTGTTGTAGCTGATTATACACGCACACGCACACGCATGCACACACACACACACGCATACATATAAATATGTATGCGTGTGTGTGTGTGTGCGTGTGCGTGTATAATGCATGTATAATCTCTGTGTGTGTTCATTCTTTGTAGTTTAACATCTCATACAAATTTTGTTTTAGGCAGCCTTATGTATTTTCCCAATTGTATAAATAGATATGCCCATAATTTCACAGTTTGTAAATAAAACATATATATCAAACTAAGAGTTTCTTTCCCTTTGGAATTGGTTAGAGAATTTTTAAGAATTTTTTTTTTTTAAATATAAAATGGTGTACTTGGAGTTAACAGGTCTGATGTTAAATTCCACTTTTAGCATGTAGTAGAACAAAGTGTTGCTAAGATTAGTTTTTGCTTACTTTAAACCTTAAAGGATGAACCTTCAAGATTGAGTTAGTAAACACTGAAGTGTTTACTTCATCTGCAGATCTTATGTTAAATATTTCTTCATCTTTAATTTTTCTTTGCTTTCTACCTGTTTTCATACAAATGGCACTTGTTAATTACCAAAGTCCTCAGAGACATTAATAATTGTGCATTCCTTAGTCTTAATTCTAGTGATGAATAGGGAAGCTCTGATTATTAAATCTGTTCAGTTCACGAATTCATGGTATTCACAGCCCTCTTGGAAATCGCTTTAACATAAGAAAAACTAGATATAAATAAGTAACTGCTATACATTTTAGAAGAAAAATTCCCATTAAGAAACTTACTCCATTAATGTTCCTTAAAATAAAACACCGCAAAATAGAATGTCTTTTAAAAGACCCAATTATTTGAATTCTTTTTTTCATACTATAACGAATGACAGTTTTTCACTACCATAAATGTGCATTTTATGTAGAGTCCTTTCTATTGTGAAATTTAAAAGATATTATTGCTAAAAATCAAACCTAAAATTTCTGAGTCTCTATATTTTGTTCTGGAGGGCCACCTACTTAAAAGCAATAGGGAAAAAAAAAAAAAGAAAGAAAGAAAAACAAAGCCTAAGACCTAAAAATTTTATTTTTAAAATTCATGCATAAATATCACCTCTATATTGATTAAAATATACATATCCAGACTCTCTCTCATTCTGATTGTAGAATCCTGCTGTAGGGTTTGAAACATTTTCTGAAATGGAAATCCTAAATGATTATGATGCAGGTGGCTTCTAGTACACACTTTGAGAAACTTTGAAGCATGGAGCTTAATCACCTGTATCGTTGAAGATTCATGAAATTCATATTGGCAATGGAGAAGGAGATAGGGCGAATTAGGGTGGAGTTAGTGTAAATGCCTGGAGGTAATAACTTGCTTAATTTACTGGTAGGGACATGCACTTTGGAAACAAATCAGCATTCAATGGGATCTTTATAGTCTTTGGTCTATAAGTGTTAATAGATGTGCTCCCAACATCAAAATTGGTTTCTGGGTTATATTTAGTTTGTGAGATGGTGATATGCCTCCAGCCATGGTTTGTTTTGTGTGTCTTACATTCCCTTTGATTCTTTTCTGCAGTTATCTCTTTATTGACTTTCACTAGCTCAAAAACTTTTTCACCTTTTTCTTAACTGCTTGCTTACCTCCACCCTATACTTCTTTCACCAGTTCTTTAAAGATGTCCAGAGCTATAAAGTTTTCAAGATATACTTAATCTTCTAGTTTTCAAATTTAATTTATATTTTGTGGCAAGTCCAATCTATGTCTCTTATTCACACTTTTATTTTAAATTGTTTGCCAAAATAAGAAATAAAAGGCAGAAAGCAAAGTGTCAGTGCAGTAATAATGTATATTTACAAAGATGCTTAGCTCAGAATATGGTAGTAGGCCACAGTCTGGCTGAACATTTTTTTTTTTTTCCAGTAATGGCAGTGATGGCAGGCTAATGAATATAGCAATGGAAAATGCAGTAATGGCCGGCTAAGGCTAATGGCTCTGTAGTTCTGGTTCTCATTGGGTGAACGAAGTATTTTAAGAGTGGTGTGAAGACACTGGCAATTTACTGAAGTATCTCTGCATCATTGTTTCTTAAGGTATGGTTCACAGATGGGATTAGTTTATAGTGAATCTTCAGCTCCAGTTTTTTAGAAGGTAACTAGGTGGCCACTGAGACAGCAAGTGCAAACCAGGATAGTTCAGGATAGACCGTGGCAGTGGTCTATTCCTAAACCACCATCCGTAAAATTACCTGAGATGTTTGTTAAAGTTGCACAGCCTTAAGACTTACTTAAAAATTTCTGGGAGTAGGGTGGGTATCTCCAGCATATACTGTTCCTGGGAAGTTTAAACAAAGCAAGATAATTACTGCTTACTCTAAAGCATTAGAACCTCAGAGCAGTGATTCTCAAAGCCTATACCAGAGGCCAGCAACATTCCCATTGTCTGATAACTTGTTTGAAGTGCAACTTCCTAGACCCCTCCCTAGATCTACTGAATAGGAAACTGGAGATGGGACTAGGCAATCTATTTTAATAGACTCTTCAGATAATTCTGATGCACACTAAAATGTGAAAAACACTGCTCTATTGAATCTAGCAAACCATTACCTTTCTGATTTACTGTTTTCATTACTTAATATTATAATAATGTAATTAAAAAAAAATCCAGGTGCTCCTCCTACTTACCTTCCCTCATATGAATGATGTGCATTGTTGAAAGAACTCTAGAAGAGATAGTTACGCATGTCTTGCTTAACTTGGATTGTAGCCATCTGACTTTTCTTTTTTATAATAAGTTTTGCAGAGAAGAAAGAGAGTATGTGTGTATATGAGAGAGAGAGAGGTACTCAAGTGGAGGAAGATGAACAGTGTGAATTGGATCACTAATGAAAAGGAGTGGTTGTGGTTGTGGGGAAGAGACAATGAAACAAAGACAAACACTGACATAGCTCTCAGAGGCCTTGATTATGATTCTCCATTTCCAGTACCTGAGGCACTCAACACTGAGGTGCACACAGAGACTCCCAAGTTTACCTGCCCTTCAGTACAAACAGTCTATTTTAAAAGCAGTTTTCCTTTTGAAAAAAATCTTTGGGAGTAAATTCTTTAGTTTTAGCATTTAGTAGTGCCAAAACTAGTGCCAGAAAAGCCTCTGGAAATAAGTAAGTGAGATTAACAAACCAAAGCTAAGAGAAATCCACAGAAGTTTTACAAACCTGAAAAGCAGTTTTCTTTTCTCTCTGTAAATATTATATTTGCAGAGATATAATTGATATTCAGTCATATTTGTCTAATCTCCAGCTCATTTTTTACTTGTCTATTGGCAAAGGTGCTTGCAGAGGAATTAAATCACATAGTCCTCAGATGGGTTAACTGATGGTACTTGAAAATCACTCATACAGATCTTTAAATCACAAAGTATGAAATGTTGTGCCATTGGGTGCCGTTGTTCAATTAGATACAACTTCTGTAAATACTGTGAAAAGGTAAATTGTGAATTACCTGTAACACTCAGGAGCTGCAGATCCTCAGTCCACTTTTAACATCTCCAAGTAAGTCAGAGCAAGTCATGTGAAAGGAACCAAATGATGCATATATATGAGTGTGTTTGAGAACAGTGTGTTTGTTTCTTATTTAGTATTTGGATGTCTTTGCATTACAAAGGAAACATCCTGAAATCTTTTTTTCTATTATTATTCGTTATCTATTCAGCAGGTAAATAAGGAGATTGAGTGACTAGTTCAAGGCCCTTTGCTTGATTAAGATTTGATTCAGGATTGCAACTGGTGCTTGATGATACAGTGTACCTACTATGTATTACAGGCAACTGGTGTTCACTCGTATAGTCTTCATTTATAAAATATTACAATTGAAGTTGAAATGAGTTACTGTATGTTTACATTTGGTGATTACTAAATAAACCAGTGAAACATTGGGATAAATTCAAGGGGGCCCCAAAAGAAGCCCATTATAAGATAAGTAGAATATGATTTGAATTAATAAACTTATTTATGCATATGATTCAAAAAGTAATGTTTTCAAGGAAGGAATGGTGTTTTATTTAAGCCTCCCAAGTCTGCGTGATGCAATTGAATTGGGATTGCTTACAATAGGGTCCAAGGGAAATATATTTCCCAATATTTTCTGTCCCCAAAAGAGCCTCATCTTCATGAGGAAATAGTCTAACAAACTGAAGATAAAGTATAACCTCTAGGGGCCTCTTCTTCCACATATTTTATTCTACAGAGTAGCAGGTAATAAATAAGGTATTAGGCTAGATTTTCAGTTCAAATTTAATTTTGATTCTTACAGTGGATTCAGCTGTGGCATTCAAACATAGTTTTTGCAGGTGCAGAGAGAGTTATTTAGGCTTCCAGTGTGACTAATTGCTAGTAATTGCCTATAGGAAGGGGGTTGGGAAGGTCTGTCTCCAGATACTCTCCATCATGTTTTGTGCAGGGTCCTTAGCAACACGGAATGGGAGCAAGGAACCATGTAGCCATTGAGAAATCATTAGCAAGTATGCAGTATTACAGAACAGGAGGATCTCAGTTCAAAGAACAGCCTTATGTGAAGTGAATTTTTACATACATAGGAAACTATTGGAAAACATGCTTGTTTAAATAATGCTTTATTTTCATATCTGATTTGACTTCCATTTGTAATTGGCTCTAAACAATATGGTAATTTCCCATCTCATTTCTTGCTTTCTTCCTCTTTCCAGTAAACTAGTTCTATAAACTAGTATTCAGTATGCCATTTAAAAAAATATGGGGGAATTTACTGATTATAAAAAGAATAATATATTTATAATGAAAATACATAGTGAAGCAAGTTCTTTAGAATATTGTTATTCTGTATAACAATATCTTTAAGTCAGATCTTTGCAACCTGGTGAAAGGATGCACTTCCTGTGTTATTTATGATTATGATTTTTATTTTTGCCTCTTGTCTCTATTATAGTTTTATAAATATAACTCAAGATCTGGGAATTTATCAAGCGGTAACATTTTTATGATTGTCTGGAATTGAAAAATCCTAACAACAGCAACTACAACAACAACAAAATACACAGTTTATGGACCATAACAATTTAAGCAGATACAACCTAAGATCAGGTGGATTGTTCCTAAGCATGAGATGAAGAAAATCCAGGTCTTCACTAATACTGAGAATTATTTTGTTATCTACTGAGTTTCAGGACACTTTTTGAATGGAACCAGAATTACAAAACATTTTTATTTATTTTCTCTAATTTTTTTTTTAAGATTTTTATTTATTAGACAGAGGAACACCAGCAGAGGGAGTGGCAGGTAGAGGCAGAGGGAGAGAGAGAGAAGCAGGCTTCTGGCTGAGTAGGGAGCCAGGTGTGTGGACTGTGTCCCAGGACCCCACAATCATGACCTGAGCTGAGGGCAGATGCTTAACCCACTGAGCCACCCAGGCACCCAAATTCTTTTGTTTTGTTTGGTTTTTTTTTAAGATTTATTCAGAGATCGGGGCGCCTGGGTGGCTCAGTGGGTTAAAGCCTCTGCCTTCGGCTCGGGTCATGATCCCAGCGTCCTGGGATCGAGCCCCACATTGGGCTCTCTGCTCAGCAGGGAGCCTGCTTCCTCCTCTCTCTCTGCCTGCCTCTCTGCTTACTTGTGGTCTCTGTCTGTCAAATAAATAAATAAAATCTTTAAAAAAAAAAAAAAGACTTATTCAGAGAGAGAGAGAGTACAAGAGGGAGAAGGAGAGAGGGAATCTCAAGCAGATTCCCAGCTGAGCATGGAGCCAGATTCTGGGCTCAAGTTCATGACCCTGAGATCATGAACCCAGTGGAAACCAAGAGTCTGACTTTCAACCACTGAACCACCTAGGTGCTCCTGTTTCCCCTAATTCTTTTATGTCACATTTCTTAAATATTGAATGACTATAAACTTGCCACTTATCTTCCCCCGTATGCCCCACCCCAACCCCCCACCCCATACACATGTAAAGCTTTTCTTAGGAGCTTTTTTAGTTCAGAAAGTTAATGCACTATAATTTAGGGCCTTGGTAATATTCAGCTTGGTTAGTTTTTTTCTATTACATTGATTTTAAACTACTTGGGTAGTTTAAGTAGTGTCATCTAGATAGCGATATTTCCATTACTACTCTCTGTGTGACATATAAGATTCAAAAACTTACTTCTATGTTTGTGTATTAAAGGGGGGGCGGGGGGGAGAGAGAGAGAGAAAGTAGAGAGATATATTTATTGTGATGAATTGACATACATGATTATAAAGGCTGAGAAGTTCCATCATCTGTCATGTGCAAACTGTAGACCCAAGGAAACCAGTGGTTTAATTCAGGTCAAGCCTGAAAGCCTGAGGATAAGTGGGGTCAGGGGTGTAAATCACAGTCCCAGGGCTGAAAAAGATGAAATGTCCCCACTCAAGCTACCAGGGAGGAACCAAGAGGACTAAATTACTTTTCCTCCATCTTTTTGTTCTATTTGGGTCCTCAGTGGATTGGATGAGGTGCACCTACGTTGGTGAGCATCATCTCCTTTACTCAGTCTACTGATTCATATGTTCACCTCTTCCAGAAACATCCTTCAGACACACCCAGAAATAATATTTTACCAGCTACTGCGGCGGGCCTTATACAAATCAAACTGGTGCATAAAATTAACCCACACTGTGTGACTGGACGTGAATCCTGAATTATAAAACATTTTGAAACTGCTAAGGAGAGTGCACCTGTTTCTTTTTTCCAAGTCATATTCCCAAATGAATATCTGCATCTTTAAAGAAATATATCCTAGAGGGGACAAAATATTTTTAACTGTTTAATATTTTACTTAGGAAATAGTTTATGTAATAGTAGAAGCTTACTTTTGAAAAGTCATTTACTTAGAATTCTGTCAGTGAGGGATGGTTTTAAAGGACAACATTTCAGGAAAGAGTTTTTTCCTGACAAAACTATCTCTTCAGTATAATTGATGAGTTGGTTCCATTCTAGTTCCTGGTGACCCATCCAGCACTGAGAAGGAAATGATGCAGGAAATGAATGTTGTGGTCTCATTTGTCAGGTGAGGCCACCAGTTTCTTGTAGGACAACTGACTTTCCTTCCCATCTCTTCTCATGCTTACCCATCCGTCCTTTTCTCTTTCTGTGCTTTTCTCTACCGTGAAAACCACTAGAGTGACTGCCCTTTTGATAGCATCTTAGCATTAGTTCTTAAGGATCTATCTGCATTTGTATTACAAAGAAGACAAATTATTAAGAATCACAAGAGTTCAGTAAGAAACTGATACTGCCATTTTGATACCATTCCAATTATTTTCAGACATGTATCATTTAACTCAATTTTAAATATATATTTAAGTGTTTACCTAATCATTTCACTTATTCTGGGTCTCTGATCTACTGGAGGACCAGTATCCTAGACCAGTTTTTCTATGGTGCTAATGACTCAAAGAGGAGGTATGGTTCTACATGATTGCTTTTCTCTTCATTTAGGTAAGCATCCCATTTTAATTTCACCAACCAATTTAATTTATGTATAAGTTGATTCATTTGTAGTTTATCTTGTTGGGGTGGGTGTTTTTTTTGTTTTGTTTTGTTTTGTTTTTAAGTGTTAAGTAATGAAGGACCAAATTGGTTTACATAGTTTATGTGAAAAACAAATGTGTGATTAAGTTTGAATATTATCTCCTTAGGAATCTCTAGCCTCTTCCAGGATAGCTCCAATCACCTTATTTTATACTCCTATAGAAACATTTATCTTTCCTTCATGGCAGCGTAATTTTATATATACCTGTGTGCTTTCTTTTTTGTTGTTGTTTAATGGAATATTTTTCAGACAACTACTTTATACCAGTTACTTTTACCACAGTGAATCTACTCTGTGAATAAAGTAGATTAAAAACCACTGCTTTGTGACGCTTATATCCATGGAATCAAGGCAAAGAGCAGGCAATGTGCATTTATAACGTCACTGCAAAGAAGTGCTTTGCAGATTCAATTAAGCAGGATACAAATGGAGAATGACTTGGGAGAGGCTGCCATAGAAGATTAAATATACTAGTGAGGAAAGACCTCTCGGAGGAGGTGATTAGAATCAAGAACTGAGTGGTAGCAATTGCCCATCCTGTGACAATCAGAGGAAATAGCTCTTTAGGCAGAGGGGGAAACCCTGGGAGGGGGATCCTGTTATAGTGTAAGACCAGTGATGCTGGGTGTGCTGAATGGAGAAAGTGGTAGAAGTTGGCATTATAGAGGCTGACAGGGAGCAGATCACACAAGGCCTTGCTGACTAGTGCAAGTTCTTGTCTTTTTTAAACTTTAGTGGAGAGTCATGGTAGGATTTTAACTGATATTTCATCTGTTAGACCATCCCTGGCATATGCGCATAGGGTCTCCATTACCCATTGTAGCCCCAGAGCTAACACTTAATAATAAATGTTGAATGAATGAGTGGATATCAGACAAATGAATGAATGGCTTTCCAACCCTATTGCTCTTTTAAGTGATTCAGGAAAGCAAAGCTTTTTGTTTGTTTGTTTTGTTTTACTTTTTTAGTATCAGATTTACAGATGTAACTATTTGGTGTTGCATTTGTATCCCCTGACAAATCTAAGTTTAACATTTACTACATCTAGATAATCCGAATTTCTGAAGTCCCACACCTTGAATGCTATGTCCCTTTCCTTCCTTGTTCTAGGTTTAAAAAAAAAAATCTGATTGGCTTGACAGCTTGAACATGACTGACTGTCCACTTAAGCTGACTCATATTAACATGTGATAACTAATCCTAAAGTATAATGCTAAACCAGATTTCCCAGCTCAGAGATCAGAGGATCAGGCATTAGCTCTCTAAAACAGTGAGACGGGATAGACAGAATGATCAAAACCTACTTATCCCCCTTCAGGGGGCCTGTGGAACCAATATATGTGTTTATGGGCTTGGTAACAGCCTCCTTACCGGACAGCGGTGACCTAAGCATCTTTGTCATCTCTCTACCAAGGGGTTACATCAGATCCAGGTGCTACTACCTGAAAGTTTAAAAATGACAGCCATTTGCAGTTCTTGATCAATCTGGAGAATAAATGTGAAATCAAGGACATTATGAGAGTAATATTTTAAAAATCTTTGTCATTGTTGTCTATTTCACCTGTAAAAAAGGTGAAAATTGGAACTTCTCATATCTAAGAAATGTTTAACTGGTACCTTTAAAGTATGGTTGAAATTCATGTGATTTAAAGAGACTAAATTTAGATTTAAAAAATAATACAGTTGCGGCCACTTTCTATGACAGGTCCATAGAATATGCTCAAACATAAAATAATCTGATTGTGGAACAACACACATGTTATCTGAATAACTTTCTTTTAAAAAATAATATTTAAGGGACACCTGGCTTAGTCAGTTAAGCATCTGCTTTCGGCTCAGGTTATGGTCTCAGGGTCCTGGGATCAAGTCCTGCATCAGGCTTCTTGCTCAGAGGGGAGTCTGCTTCTCCCTCTCCTTGCCTCTTCCCTTGCCTGTACCTTCAATTTCTCTCTCTCTCTGGCAAATAAATAAATAAAAATCATGAAAAAATAATTTTTAGATCTATAGATTAATTTTGTCAGAAGAAACCAATGTTTTAATGCCTGGAATTATTTACAAATGATGAAGTAAAAGGCATTCTCTTAGGATCTTATAATTCTCCTTTACTTGAATTAACGCTAAGACGTAATCAGAGAAAGACTCGGAGGTTCTTATTAGATTCTGCAAGGGTTACAATAATTGCCTAATTCTTGTTTTCCTTTTTTTTTTTTTTTCTTTAATGACATTGAACCTCTGTTCCTTGATCATGTTCATTCTAAAATTAGCAGGTTTTTCTTGTTACATATTTTCGAAGCTGATATTTAGGTGGAATTTCCAAAATATACCCCTCTCCACCACTTCCTCCTCTGTTCAGAATCAGGAATGATCCAAACATCTTTATAAAGCTTTGCACAGAAATTGAGGTAACTGCATTGTTTTCATGTATCTTCCTCATGGGGCTTGTGTGATCCTTAAGGGCAGAGAGTTTATCCTGCTCTTTTTGCTGTCTTTTATAGCACCCAGCTGAGAACTTGCTGTGAAGACACTTAGCTGTTCACTGACCAGATAGATATATAAATAATGAAAATTTTATTTCTATTTTGATTTTGGGTTGGTTCTTAAATCCAGAATTCCCTGATTTGTCAGCTCTGCTTGGTAATCTGAATCTCAAAACTTCCTGTGATAAGGAGGTGGGGGGCATTACCCAGGGAAGGAGAGGACAGTAGTTTTGCAGGTGGCCTTTTTACCTGTGTATTTTCTTATTTAAGAAAGAATGTACCCTTTTTTCCTGCTGTGACACAGTCCTAGCTTTTGTTTGTTTTTTTTTGTTTTATGTTTTTGGGTTTTTTTTTTTTTTTTAAGTGAACCAAACTAGCTTGCTATGTATATGTTACAGTGAGTCAGGCCACTCTGGTAGGAAGATAAATAAATGTGATGTTAATGTGATTTGAATGTAGAATCTGTTTTTCTCTTCCATAGCCTCCAGAGCTTTAGAGAATTTTGCTGCTGTCCCATTTAACTGGCATCTTTCTTAAAGGGCTGGTTTTATCCATACCAATTATTTTCTCATTCTCTTCTTGATTTCTTTCACTCAAATTCAGTAAATTCTCAGATTCTAGTACATTATCCTGCAGCTCATTCATACCTTCAGCCTCGTTCTTTGAATTGGATTCAGAATCTGATACGGAGCTTGTTTCTCTGAGTGTGAAACACCTCCTGCTATAAATAAACTCATGGAGTTTATTTAGGTTTGATACTGGATGAGTCATATCAGCATATGTTTTGCTTCATGCTATCAGTATCTTGTGGGTTGAGCTCTCATAATTTTTATTTTATTTTTTACCCTGAAAGTGACAGTGCTAAATATATTTTGAGGGGCTAAGGCAGTTTCAAGAAATTCTCCTCTCTGCAGCAGTTGGAGAGAGCCAAGTTTAATCTAGCCTATTGGTTTAATGAAAGAAGTATAATCTTTTCTTCCTTCTAATTCCCTTTATTCTTTAGTGTCATAGGTTAATAAACTGGTGTGGAGTAGTTGAGTGAGGAAGAACAATACTAACAACAAAGTAGTTTCATCCTGTTTTATAGATGAACACCTAAACCTCAAAGAAGTAAATGACTTGACATGAAGCAAAGAAGTGACAGAATAGGGATTTGAATTCAGGCTTTCAGTCTCTGAATTTCTATCACTTGGCTTAAGGTAAGGTAAGCTCCCCTTTACCCAGGGTTTGGGCATGTGGAGGACTGTGAATACAGAGTGTATTGATAGTTCTTCATAGGAAATAAACAAAAAATCCATTTTAGCAATTTGGTTTATAGTAGCAGAAGCTTTTTGGTGCTTTCCATTTGCAAGTCATTCAGGAGAGATCTGGCACCTAGATTTAGAACCTTAAGTATTTTTTTTTTCCTCTTGATTTAATTTGGGAGTGCTTGTCAAAACTGTAGGTCACAGTCCCATCGCAATATCAATGATTAGCATGTGTTTGAGTGCTTACTACTTGCTGATTACAACTTTGTCTTTATCTATATTAGCTCATTCAAAGCATCATCACAACTCAATGCGTGTGGCCAATAATAGCATCCTTTTACAAATGAGGAATCATTGAGAGGTTAAAGAACTTGTCCAAGGTCATACAGCTAGTGGGTAAAGATCCACCTGCAGTCTGTCTTCAGAGCCTCTGCTGGGAAGAGTAATCCTAGCACAATGCTGAGGTTCCAGTGAGTTAAGTAGCTAGCCCAAGGCCATATATCTAGCAAGAAGGAGGCTTGAGGTTTAGACGACTTTCACATGATTCCTGAACCTGTTCTTACCACAGAGTACATCTACTTATAAGCCCCCTTTACTATATCATATGTCACTGATTATTAAATATTGTTCTTTTCTTTTTCTTTTAAATATTGTTCTTTATGGGAGCATTTGTCTCATGTCTTTTCCCTTCTAAGGCAGAGGCTTTGTCATCTAGAAGGTTGTGTTTCTAACTCTTGCTTCCCCAATTATTGTGAATTTCATGTACCCAAGCCTTTGTTAAATAATGTGGAGAAAAACCATCAGTAAAAGAGACACCAAACCTAGAATCTTGGTATCTTTCTTGCTCATGGAAAATGACTGGTTATCACATTACCTTTGACTTGCCCAAGATCACACAGCAAACTGTAATAACACTAGTAGCAGTAACAATAATAATAATAATAATGACAACAAAATAGTAACAATTATGTAGTACTTAAAATGTAATGGGGGATGTTCATATATATATTTATATATATATATATATATATAATTGTATGTGTGTATATATATATATAAAACATTATTTGTGTATAGTATAAAATTATCATATGTATATTGTATATACTTATTTCCTTTCAAAAAAAGACATTTTAGACAAGGAATTTCAGTAACTTGCCTGAGATTACTTAACTCCATAGGAGATGGAACTAGGATTCAAGATTAGATGGTCTGGCTCCAGAGGCTGCCTTTAACCACTAAAAAGGACCCAGCGTACTTTTAACTACGTGGGCACTTAAACATAATTACAGTATGATCAAGTCACTGCTAGTGTTTCATTTATAAAGAGATGCATAAAACACTAAAAATAATGGCAGATACAATTAAATGATGGCATTAATCTTGCCCACCTTCTACTATGTAAGAAATGATATTTTACTTGGAGGGACCAGTAACACTTAAAGAACACATTACAGCTTTATTAAAATACTTGTGCAAATCTGGCACTCCATAGAGAGTCCAGCCACTGAAGGAGTATTACTGTCTCTGTGTATATATTATGTGTCTGTTAATCAGGAAACAAGAGAAAATTATTGCTGGGAAAGTTGTATGTCGTTCTATGACAGGGCAGTAATATTTGCAAAGCAGTGATGATTATAATGTTGATTTGTTCAATATGGAGGAATATTTGTGTGTATCTGTGGGTTGTGTGCATATCTTTTATCTGTGTAGGCTTAAGTGTGCATATATGAAGGACGTTATGCACTTATGCCTCTCAAAATAATTGTTTCATGTTTTTTGGTATTTCAAAATTATTACAGCAGTTTTAGAAGTACTTATAAATTTTTATTTTCCAACAACTTGAAAACACTTTATTTTATTTTTGTGAAGATTTTATTTATTTATTTGACACAGAGAAATCACAAGTAGGCGGAGAGGCAAGTAGAGAGAGAGGCAGGTAGAGAGAGCAGGCTTCCTACTGAGCAGAGAGCCTGATGCAGGCCTTGATCCCAGGACCCTGAAATCATGACCTGAGCCAAAGGCAGAGGCTTAACCCACTGAGCCACTCAGGCACTCTTGAAAATCCTTTAAACTTTAGGGAAAAGTTTACAAAAAAGTTTGCTTTATTTTTCTGTATCAGTACTGCCACTGTCTGAATTTCAGACACCACGATTTATCTCCTGGATTATTGTAATCACCTCCTAATTCATCCCTCCCTTAATTTTCTCACTCCTAAAGTTCATTTTCCTTATCAAGGCCTTTCCATAACCCCAAGCTGAATTTTGTTCATGATATTTCATTGGTGCAGAATGAAGCACAAATTTCGCAGTTTGCTTAACAGTATAAGACATACCATAATTTAACCTTGCCATTTAAGAAAATATTATTGAGGTTTCATATGCTTGATACTATTCTCTTTACTGGTGTAATAATGAATCTTACTTACTACCCTCCCCCACACCAGCTCCCATTCAACATATAAACATGTGACTCCTTTAACATTACTGTCATTGTCAGTTGTTCTGAGTTGTAACTTGCCTTAATATACCTACCTCTCCATTCAAGGAATTTAAGCATAAAATCCCATGAAAATACTAGATTCTAGGTACATGCCTAGGAGGTTGAAATGTTACTCACCAATCATAAATGTTGGCATATTCTAACTATCTAGTGTCTTTGAGAGTTAGTGTGGTAATAAAGATATAATAATTATTTTTCTATAATTCATTAGGTCCATATCAGTGTAACAGAAGTAGTAACTCCTCAAATACCCCCCAAAACCAGTGTTTATGATTAGCTTCTCAATTTAAAAATACTACATTTATATATTTATAGTATATATTATTTAATATGCTCGTTTCCTGTCTCTACTATTATAGTCAATACCCACAAGAACATTATGATTTTGTTTTATTTATGTGCATCTTGAGACCTAGAAGAATATAGGAGGGATACTTTGACTATTATATATATGTGTGTGTGTATGCACACACACACACACACACACATACACACATACACACACATAATTAGATGTATATATATATATACACATACATGATAATCATATATATGGTTATATACACACACACTCAGTAAATATATTTGAATGAATTCACTGAGATTTTATCATGTGTTGAGTTTTCTCACACGTATTTCAACTGTGTTATCCGCAAAATCCAAAATAAGAGTAGATACTGTTATTTCCCAATTTTAAGAATGAGGAGATGTAGGCTTAAAATGACTTTCTGAAGGATACTCAGCTCATGGAAGGTAGTATCAAGACATATCTAAGCCAGTTTGAAAGAGAAGCAAATGCCCCTAACCACTATTATATGCTTCCCCTAAAATAATTGCCTGAAGGAAAATTTTGCGTGAAAATGTAGGAAGAATTATGCCTCATGGGATCATGGGCATTAAAAGAGTGAGATCAAGTTGCCTGATGGTTTCCTACTATGAAGCAAGCATAGCAAGCTCAGAGGAGGTGAAGCCTAGTGGTGA
Source organism: Mustela erminea (assembly GCF_009829155.1). Classification (NCBI taxonomy): domain Eukaryota; kingdom Metazoa; phylum Chordata; class Mammalia; order Carnivora; family Mustelidae; genus Mustela; species Mustela erminea. The sequence goes on from NC_045614.1 coordinate 44,862,556, forward strand.
GTTATAAGCTCAGTGATAAGTAAAAGGATATAGTGCCAAGAATGTAGCAGATAATGTAGCGGTCAACAGGAAGTATCTTTAACCAGAATCTGAGTAACCAGAGAACCATGAACCAGTGTGTTGAGTTAAAGTGGGCTAACATACTTGTCTCTCAGGAAGGGGAAAGTAAATGAATAGATAGGTGGATGGGAAAATAACCCATGTCATTCAGACACTATTGTCTACTGTTAGAGTGGTAGGCAGATGTATGTAACCATAGGACTTCTCACTTGTAAAAGAAACAAACACTACTCAAAATAAATTTGAGAATTACCCTCTCTCTCTCCAGAATGTCAATTAAACACCAAAATGATCTCTGAAGTTTTGACCAGTGCGTGGGTACTGACTACTCTGGGTCATGTATCAAGGCTTCTTTCTTTTCTTTTCTTTTTTTTTTTAATATTTTATTCATTTATTTTTTGAGTGAGAGAGAGAGAAAAAAAAGTGAGTGAGTCAAGGAAAAGAAGGTAGAGGGTGAGAGAGACTCTCAAGTAGACTCTGTGCTGAGCTTGGAGCCCTACGTGGGGCCAATCTCATGACCCTGAGATCATGACCTCAGCTGAAACCAAGAGTTAGATGCTTAACTGACTGAGCCACCGAGGCACCCCTGTATCAGGGTTTCTAATTTGACAACCTCAGAGTCACACAGAGATGGGAGAGATGGTTCTCTGAATGGATATTGGGCAAACAACACTAATGATTCTATATTTATTACAGTTGTGGCAGCTGTATCACAATTACCCATCTAACAAATATTACTGAAAATAATCTCTGACATGATTTAGAAAATATTACTTCCTCTGCTGCGTCCGCTCTGGTTGTCCAGCAGCCCAGATGTCCTCATCTGTTAACTGAGAATGATCAAATCTAATTTGTGTTTGGTATGTAGATTAGATGTGAATGTATATGAGAACATTATATGAATGATGAAGTATCATATAAATATGAGGTGCTATTTTATCATCAGTATCAAGCTATGCAAGGCTGTCTTCCTATCTCCAGATGTCTCTACTTTAAATTTCCTATTTATCTCCTGTTACTTTTTTTTTTCCACTTGTAAGTCCAATTTTCACTTTCAAACAAAAAATACAGTTTTAAGACAGCACATATATAACTCTCTCTGGTACTGGGAGCTAAGGAAAGCCTGGAACTTTTATACATTTTCCCATGCCAGGATGATGTTTCAGACCTGTCAGATTTCCTTTTTTTTTTTTCCTTTTTCTTAAGAGAGAGCGTGCACTAGCAGGGGTGGGCAGAGGATGAGAGAATCCTAAGTTGGCACCATGCCCAGCATGGTATCCAGAGCAGGGCTTGATCTCAGGACTCAGGTCCTGAGCTGAGCTAAATCAAGAGTCAGATGCTCAGCTGACTAAGCCACCCAGGTGCCCCTCAGACATGTCAGATTTCAAAGAGGGAAAAAATAATAGAGAAATCAATTTTCAGGATTAGTGTTTAGGTTAGTTTCATTGATTGAGAATAGATAGATCATTTTATAGGGAATAGTTAGTAGGGAATGAACCTTCAGGGATGGGTTCAGAGAACCTACCAACAGGTCAAAGACCAAGCAGATGGATGGAAAAAAACTAGTTGCTAAGGAAGGTCTAAGATAAATGATAAAAATATAAGACCATGATATGTAGTTAAACATAGAAAACCAGGAAAACACCTGAATTTTTAGAGTTTGAATTAGAAAAAAACTGACTTGTTTCCAGACATTCCTACTATAATTCATTTTGAATAATGTATATTTTCTTCATATGTCAAAATATCAATCAGGTGTGTGTATGAGAGGTGGAGAGAGGAAATGTCTGTTTTTCAAGAGTTTGGGGGGCTATGCTAATTCTTGGTATTGCACATTAAAATGGTAATTTGCTGACAGATTTAATACCATAATTTGGCAGTGTGATTCTTTGAAGGCATGAAGGTCTTGTCAGTCATACCCTGCCTCCTGTCATGTTTTTTTTTTAACCACTTAAAAAGGGAATTAAGCAGTCAAATACCACTTAAGGTTTTATTAATAAAGACTGAGGAGCTCCCAAAGTACTGTAGGAAAGTACTGCTAAAATATAAATACTGAATTTGGGTTGAACCAAAGCCCTGCACCCTTAACTTTGAATTGAAGATAACCTGTCCCAGGAAGAGTCTAGCCTGACTTAACTAAAACAGTTGCAGATACTGATGTTGGTGCAAAGAAAGAAAAGACCAAGCTGGGCCCATATCTATATATAGTTTGGACTCAGGGTCATGGGATAGAGACTTTTCTAGGGCTCTACGTTCAGTGGGGAGTCTGCTTCTTTTTCTCTCTTGCTGCCCCTCCCCCTGCTCCTGTGCTCTCTCTCTAAAATAAATCTTAAAAAAAAAAAATGAACCCAATTCCTTGGTTCATCCATAAAAAGTAACTTTTCATCCATTCAAGTTTCATCATGAGATTGCAGCAATTCTGTCCCATCTTGGGCTCCACTTCTATTCTAGTTCTCTTGCTATTTCCACCACACTTGCAGTTACTTCCTCCACAGAAGTCTGAAACCCTCAAAGTCATCCCTGAGGGTTGGAATCAGCTTCTTCCAAACTCCTGTTCGTGTTGATATTTTGACCTCTTGCCATGAATCACACATATTTTTAATGGCAGCTAGAACGGTGAATCCTTTCCAGAAGGTTTTTTATTTACTTTGCTCAGATCTGTCAGGGGAGTCTCTGTCTCAGGCAGTTATATAGCCTTATGAAATGTATTTCTTTGGGTTAAAGCCTCTGCCTTCAGCTCAGGTCATAATCCCAGAGTCCTGGGATCGAGCCTCGAATTGGGTTCTCTGCTCAGCGGGGAGCCTGCTTCCTCCTCTCTCTGTTTTTCCCTCTGCCTACTTGTGATCTGTCTGTCAAATAAATAGAATCTTAAGGAAAAAAAAAAAAAAAGAAACGTATTTCTTAGATAATACTTAAAAGTTGAGATAACTCATTGATCCATGGGCTGGAGAATAGATGTTTTGTTAGTAGGCATGAAAGCAACATTGATCTCATTATGCATCTTCCTCACAAGTCTTGGGTGACCAGCAGCATCATCAGTGATTGGTAATGTTTTAAAAGGAATCTTTGTTTCTGAACAGTAGTTCTCAACAGTGGGCCTAAAATTCTTAGTAAACCACGTTGTAAACAGATGTGATGTCATTCAGGCTCTGTCATTCCATTTAGAGAGCACAGGCAGAGGAGATTTAACTTAATTCTTAAGGGCTGTAGGACTTTGGGAATGTTAAATGAGTGCTGGGTTTAACCTAAGACACCAGCTATGTTTGTCCCTAACAACAGTCAGCCTGTCCTCTGGAACTTTGAAGCCAGACACTGACTTGTCCTCTCTAGCTATGAAAGTTCCAGATGGCGTCTGCTTACAACAAAAGGCTGTTTCATCTGCATTGAAAATCTGTTGTTTAGTCCAGCCCCCCTTCATAATGATCTCACTAAATCTTCTGGATGACTTGATGCAGCTTCTACACCAGCCCTTGCTGACTCACTTTGCACTTTTATGTTATGGAAACAGCTTTCCTTAAGCCTCATGAACCACCTCTACTAGCTTCACGCTTGTCTGCTTCTGCAGGCTCACCTTTCTCAGCCTTCACAGGGAGTTGGGGCCTTGCTCTGGATTGGGTCCTGGCTTAAGGGATTGTTGTGGCTGGTTTGATTTCTATCCAGACCACTTAAAATTCCTCTATCAGCAACAGGCTATTTGCCTTTCTCATCATACGTGTGTTCACTACAGTAGGACTGTTAATTTCCTTCAAGAACCTCTTTTTTGCATTCACAACTTGGCTAACAGTTTGGTACAAGAGGCCTAGCTTTCAGCCTGTCTAGGCTCCTGACCTGCCTTCTTTATTAAGCTGAGTCATTTCTAGCTTTTGATTTAAAGCGAGAGTACATGTGTGACTCTTCCTCTCGGTTGACCACTTTGAGGCTGTTACAGTGTTATTAGCTGGCCTGATTTCAATATTACTGTGTTTCAAATAGGGAGACCTGATGGGAGAGAGAGATGGGGGACAAGGTTGGTATGGAACAGTCAGAACACACAAAATATCAGTTAAGTTTGCTGTTTTTAGGTGGGCATGGTCCTTGGTGCCCTATAACAATTACCATAGTAACATCAAAGATCACAGATCCCCATAAAAACTATAATAATAATTTAAAAAATTGTAGTACAAGAGTTACCAAAATGTGACAGAGACCTGAAGTGAGCAAAGACTTTTAGAAAAATGGCACCGATAGACTTGATACAGGGTTGTCATAAACCCTCAATTTGTAAAAAGAAAAAAAAAAGAAAAAAAAATCTGCAAAGCACAGTAAAACAAAGTATGCTGATACAGAGACCTTCCTTTCTTTTGAGGAAAAAGAGTAGAAAGGCATCAGTGTGTTCCCTCTATTCCCCCACGTGGGAAGGCTGTTAATCCCTTTTACATGGTCTAAAAGAAGAATGGTAAGATAGAGAAAGGGTTTGGTTTTCCCCTTCAGAATTAATCAATTTTTATTTATGAGAATAGAGAAGAAATATCCTTAAGTAAGGAAATAAGAATGACCTTGAAACTAGGTATATTATTATCCAGATATGGATATAGTCTGAATTTAATTTTTATTAATGTAGATAATAGCTTACATGGGCCTTATGGCGACATTACTAGCACTCTAAAATTTAATTAGATTTTTAGAGCTTCTGTTAATGTCTTTTGTAGGATTATACAATCTGGGGCATCACCAGCAAGCTTCATACATTTTATTTTCATTATGATTTGAAATACTCAGGAATGAGGTTTTTGCACAGTAAAACAGTTTTGAATTTAGGATCTTTACCTAAAATTAACTCCAGAAGGTTGAAATCAGTATTCTTTTTGTACCATATAATATAAATACATGCTATTTATATGTATTTCTATGTCTATCTTAAAAATATTTGTTACATACTAATATTATTACTATACATTAATATTAGTTACTTTTTTCACTTCTCTCAGTATTGTTTTTTCATAATTATTAGACTGTAACAATATAAATACTTTATACTCACAATGATTTTAAAACTATTTTTGGTGTAACTTATTTTCTTTAATGTCTATATTTCCCTGAGCTTTTTGTCATGATGAAATGTTTCATTTTTGTCCTTTACTGTACTCTTATTATTTATGTAATATGCCTTCCCAGTTCCAGCAAATCCTTTAAATTAATAGAAAAGTCTGTTCAACATTTTTTAGAGTCACCACAGCAATATGCTGGTTAGTTTTGTAAATTTTAAATCATTCTGTCTCCTTCCCTTAGAAGCCAAAAAACAAAACAAACAAACAAACAAACAAAAACCCCAGGAATTTGGGGCAAGAATTAAATCTTATTTTGGGGGCGCCTGGGTGGCTCAGTGGGTTAAGCCGCTGCCTTCGGCTCAGGTCATGATCCCGGGGTCCTGGGATCGAGTCCCGCATCGGGCTCTCTGCTTGGCGGGGAGCCTGCTTCCCTTCCTCTCTCTCTCTGCCTGCCTCTCTGTCTACTTGTGATCTCTCTCTGTCAAATAAATAAATAAAAATCTTAAAAAAAAAAAAAATAAAATAAATAAATAAATAAATAAATCTTATTTTGTATAAGATATGGTTATAGAGGCAGAAAGAAACTGTTGGTTTTAGCAGAGAGTTGTCTTAGTTATTGTCAGGCAAATTCCTAATTTTAGGTTGCCTGCTAAAAAAGGTACATTATTAGGTGATGTTCTGCGAAAGACTGGGGGGGAAAACCTATCCAGCACAAAGTAGGAATGGGAACCAGAAATTTATATATGGGCTTTGCTGTTTATTAACTGTTTGATCCAGGGAAGTCTACTTGCCCTGGCCCAAGTGGAGTTCTCTGTCAAATGAGGTAGTTGGGCAAGATGTTCCCAGGATCCCTTTGAGCTCTAGCACTATACAAAGTTAATTACTGTAGAAACATCAAGTGTTACTTCCTTTGTGTATGCACTCTGCATATTCCCCCAGGCTTTGTGCAGCCATCTTCTGCTGTAACAGTCCTGTCCTTATATGCCTTCTGGTGGCTTTAGAGAAAGATTCTGTTGGGATGGGACTCAGTCTGGCATGATTGCAACCTAGTAATTACAAAGTACCAATTGATCCTCATCTATAATTATAGTATGAGCTTGTTACTCATTTTTCCCCTAGTATGTTACATTGGGGATGGGAAGCCTCGGGCACAGGTTTCTAAAACTTAAATACATCTATATTTTTAGTCTTATACTTTTCACTGAATTGGTATTTATCTTTCATGATTGTCAGGCTTCTATCACTTCAGAAGCAGTCATGTCTATTTATGCCCTTGATGGACTTGGAAGGGGAAAGGGATTAGAACATAATGGAGTATATAAGAAACAATCTTTAATCAAACAACTTATTTCTTCATCCCTCTATGAAGATAAGATCACAACAAATATAAAACAATGGCAGGAAAAGGTTATATGAAGTCCCAGCTTGTGAAAAAGGCAATCCCAAATATGCCTGTTTCCTTCTACTCTAGAAAAACATTCTCTTTCTGTGTTGATGTTATACTACTCTTGATCATTGCAGATATTCATGGTTGTACTTTAAAATGAATTTTTAATTTTTTTTTGATTAGGTCTTTGCAATTATTCATAATGTTCATTTGAGGGAAATAAAATGATATACACTGAGACGGGTGTTAACAGATCATAAGATTCGATATGTTTTGAAAAGAATGGTAATGATAACTGACAGTGACCTAATTTGTGGAACAATCTTCTTGCATAAAATAATCTACTAGTTTGTAATTATGTGATTAACTTACCAAGAAGGAAAAAAAAAAGTCAATCAAGTCAGAATCATCAAGTTATAAAATCAAAAAATGTCTTGAACTTTTCAAATTAATTTATTGCTGGCAGTAGACTTTCATGTCAATTCCAAACATAAATATTATTCAAAAATATTTTTAGGAGAAAGATGTTCATCTATTTGCTAATAAAATCGAGAAGAATAATCAAGAGAGCAAAAATGTCAAAAAAAGTAAGGATAGCTGTTTTTGGTTAGTTTTAATGTTTATAAAGCATGTCTGTGTATATACACGCCCATCTTACAAGAAATAAATGAAGTAGTGTGGGAAAGTGTAATCAGGTATCAGGTACATTTTAAGGATGAGAAACTGAGGCTCAATACGTTTAAATACCACATCCATGATCACAAAGCTTTTCAGAGGTAGAGCGTAGAAATTTTTTATACACGTCATGATCTTTTCATTCTACTGTTGGGAAAATAAAAATGAAAAATCAGAGGAATGTGAGTTCTGAAAGGTTTTTTAGTACACATATTATGAATTTCAGACTTTACTCATAATGCATGGGAGACATAGATAAGTATGTCTAAGTTGCTGGTCACTATTATAAAATAGACAAAATTACAATAGATATATAGGGTCAATTACAGTTTGATTAATATGCAAAAATCAGGATAATTTGACTTGAAACAAATTATATAAAAATATATTTATAAATCCTAATTGAAGTTTAGAAGTTATTTGGAAAAGAGAAATGACACTTTCATAGAGTGAATAAGAAAAATATGAAAAGTATTTAAGTGATTTATGCACATGCATTTTTATATCTTATAACATTTTGAACAAGTAAATATAATTGTAAGCAAGAATTCAAGGAAGTTAACTTCTTCATTGTCAGATGGCAAGAAAATGGCAGAGCCAGAATTCAAGTCTAGGTCTTTCTAATTTAAAAACCTATTGTTTTTTACTTTTTTTTTTAAAAAAAATTTGTTTTTTTTTTTAATTTATTTGACAGACAGAGATCACAGGTAGACAGAGAGGCAGGCAGAGAGAGAGGAAGGAAAGCAGGCTCCCTGCTGAGCAGAGAGCCCGATGTGGGGCTCGATCCCAGAACCCTGGGATCATGACCTAAGCCGAAAGCAGAGGCTTTAACCCACTGAGCCACCCAGGCGCCCCTGTTTTTTACTTTTGATCATTAATAAATTTAATCTTTTAATAATTAATAAAGTAAATGCAATTATTAATTGTATTTACTTTATTAATGATCTTATCTCTAAAGCATGTTAACTCATATCAATTTGATACTCAGTAAATATTTCATGAGTGATTGGCTGAATGTGTGAACATTTAAAATAACTTTTGGGATCATATTTATACTGAAGTGAGACTAAAATAGATCTATTACACTCAGGAGTATGAGCAATGGGGCAATAATTAAGAAATGCTGTAAGCCTTTCGAAGTAGAGGGAAAAAAGAGAGCCTTGAGTATATACTTTTAGAAGTAGAGGGGAAAAAAGAGAGGCTTGATTAAAAAAAAAAAAAAAACCAAAAGTATTCTGTAACTTACTCAGTATTAAGCACACTTGATCTTTAAGACAACAGTAAAATATGTTAAATACGTGTGGAAGCAACTAATCATCATGGAAGTGCTCAGGAGAGGTTATGCATGAGAGTCACATAAAGGAAGGGGTGGACTTGTGAGTCCTTTCAGGAAAGAGCATCAGCTGAATGCAGCAAGGGCAGTGGCAGACAAACATGCAGGAAGCAGTAGGCAAATTTAATATCAGTAAGGAAGGATCATCAACCTGTGTTTGGGTTTATAAGGACCATTACTCTTCATTTGGGATTATTGATCGTTCTTAAGGCTAGGACAACAAGCGTAATGACCTGTTACAGCCACTCTGGGTGAATGTCGACCCTCCAAGATGATCATTCTCCAGGGTGGGTTATATAAATAGTTGAGGTGTTGAAACTACAGTACAAAAAAGAGAAAAAGAGGGGCACCTGGGTGGCTCAGAGGCTTAAGCCTCTGCCTTCAGCTCGGGTCATGATCTTAGGGTCCTGGGATCAAGCCCCACATCAGGCTCTCTGCTCAGCTGGAGGCCTGCTTTCCCCTCTCTCTCTGCCTGCCTCTCTGCCTACCTATGATCTCTCTCTGTTTCTAATAAATAAATAAATAAATAAATAAATAAATAAAATCTTTTAAGAGACAAAGAGAGGCAGAACAGGGAGAGAGGAGGCCCTTGCCTACTTCCTTTGTCAGTTTTCTAAGGGGAGACACTATTGCTTGTATGCTTTCTGTAATTGGAAATCTCTTTGGTAATCATTTTTTTTTTTTTTTTTTTAAAGTAAGCTCTACACCCAATTTGGGGCTCAAACTCAGGACCCTGAGATCAAGAGTCACACATTCTACTGACTGAGCCAACCAGGCGTCCCTATTAAGTACTCTTTAGTTTAACTACTCTGGTAGTAGGTAAGGAGAAGAGGCCATTTTACTATTCGAGTTTTTCAGTTTTGTCATTCAAGGAGGAGGGAGCCTCCAAAAAGGTTGAAAGTTAAGTTCTGTGTTTTGTTTTGGTGTAGTTTTTGTTTGTTTGTTTTGTTTTGTTTTGTTTTTGTTTTTGTTTTTGTTTTTAAGTAGAATTCATGCCCAGCATAGAGCCCAGTGCAGGGCTTGAACTCACAACCCTGAGATAAAGACCTGAGCTGAGATCAAGAGTCAGATGCTTAACTGACTGAGCCACCCAGTGCCTAAATTCTGTGTTTTAATAAATAGTGCGCTTAGCCTACCTTGTCTTTCTTTCTTGCCTCTTCAGGTAGTCACAGTTGAAGAGTTTTCTTCGGGGTTAGAATTATATTACTTTTTGGCTCAAAAGGGAGAAATAGAGTTGAGTTTTAGAGGGAGGCCATTGGTGCAGGTCAGCAGAATTAACTTTTGAGTCAAAATATCCTCTTCGTCCTCTCTCCAGTTTCCCTGAAATCTTTGTCAACAATTATATCTATGTTCAGATTGTATTTGTTGGTAAGCACCCACTGTCTGTTGGGAACATTATACTAGACACAGTGTAGGTTATCTTATTTAATCCACTCTACAGACTGGTTCCATAAGCATTTGCATTCCTATTTTAAATATCAGTAATTGAGGTGAAGAGAGACTACGTAACTTACCAACTCTGCACAGCTGTTAGCTCACAGAACTGTTAAATGGGCTTCATAAATCCTTTCACTAACGCTGGTCTTTGATGGCACCAGACCTGCCTGAACCGGAATGGGTTGCCTTATGTAAGGGAGTGAGTTCCCCATCCACAAAGGTGAAGGAGAAGGAGGAATATGTCAACAGCTTACCTTTGTCCTTCATTATTATGAATATTATCTAAATATTTTCTATTTACATAAGGTAAATAAAGGTAAAATTCTCATAATCGGGTAAAATTCACATGATGTAAATTATACTGAATGTAATTTATATAAGGTAAAATTCACATAATATAGAATTAAACATCTTTACATGAACATTTCACTGGTGTTTACCACATTCATAATATTATGCAAAGATTACCACATTCATAATATTATGCAAAGACTACTTCTCTTTCTTTCCAAAATATTTTCATCACCCTAAAATAAAACCCACTACCCATTAAGTGGTTGTTTACTCCCCATTCCTTCTCACCCCAGCCCTTAGCAATTACCAGTCTGCTTTCTGTCTCATTGGATTTACTTATTCTAGATATGTTGTACAAATATTTTACAGTACCTTTTGTGACCAGCTTCTTTCACTTAGCATCATGTTTTTAAGATTCACCCATATTGTAGCATATATCAGCACTTCGTTCCTTATTATAATTGAAAAACATTCTATATTCATTCATTTTTATCTGTTGATGGGCATTAGAGTTGTTTCTATCTTTTGGCTTTTGTGAATAGTACTACTACAACCATTCATGTACACGTGTTTGAGTAACTGCTTTCAATTTTCTGGGAGCTACGCCTTTTGGAACATTTACTTCGTGCTAATCACTGAACTGAGTGCTTTACATATAGGAACTCTGACTTGTCAGAAACCTATGAGTTGAATACTCTTATTATCCCTGTTTTACAGATGAGGAAACTAAGTCACAGAGAGGTTAACATACATTATATTTGATCACACACTGGTGGTGCTGGGACTCACAAACAACCAGCCACATTCCAAGTCTGCATACTATATTCTTTCTGTTTTGTGCCTTACCAGTTTCATACTTAACACCTACAGCTGCTTCAGCTGAATCATTTCCAATAGCGTCCTTGCTATTTCCCCTAGGCACACTCTGATTTGTCATTTCCTTTTAAAATGCAGAATCCAGGGGCGCCTGGGTGGCTCAGTGGGTTAAGCCGCTGCCTTCGGCTCAGGTCATGATCTCAGGGTCCTGGGATCAAGTCCCGCATTGGGCTCTCTGCTCAGCAGGGATCCTGCTTCCCTTCCTCTCTCTCTGCCTGCCTCTCCATCTACTTGTGATTTCTCTCTGTCAAATAAATAAATAAAATCTTAAAAAAAAAAAAATAAAATAAAGTGCAGAATCCAGTATTGGATATAATATTTATTATTTCTATTATAATCATTGCATTATTGGTATTTTGATTATGTTTAAAAGGTACGTAGGTGTTAGTTTTTGTAAGAAACTGTTTATTTTTCCTCAAATAGTAAAAATCATATATTTTTTTAAAAACTGATAAAAAAAGTCCCAAATTTGACAGCCTAGAATATTTCATTAAGAGTAAAAGAAAATCACAAAAAAGGTTAAAGAAAATCACAGAACATATACACGGTTAGAGCTCCAAACAGTAAAGAAATGTGTAAAATTTCTATTGTGACTTTTGCCTGAAAAAAGACATTATGTATGTTTCTAAATATTTCCGGTTGTGTTCTGACACTGGTCATGTTCAGAGTCTTACTAATTTCCTCAAGCATTTGTTGTAGCTCATGTATAGGTATATGCCAAACCAGGAGCTCATAGGGGGCTGCTGGTGGATTAAAACTCCCAGGTACTGTCCTTATGACCTGCTGTCACACCATGAGCATAAGTCTGCCACAGTATCTTACGCAGTTGATATTCTTAATCTCAATGCAGAATTTTCCATGTCCCTGTGTAATTCACTGGGCATGTTTTGGCCTCATGCTGTTTTCTTAAGGTAAGTTTATATCCCAAGTCTGATGCCTGTTTTGTTGTTGATCACTCTCAGTTAGGAAAACAAAGTACTCTGGCACTTGACCATCCTGGGGATTTTTTATTTATTTTAGTTAGTGTATTTAACACTATCAGCTGGGAGGAGATTTTGATCACCTTAAACTGCACTTAGAAACATGTCTGCTTTGCATTTATTCCTGAGAGATTCCTACTCAGATCAAACATCTCCACCAGCCATGGAGTTATGCAGAGTAACAAGATTCCAAATGTAGAACCAGACTGTCATTTGTAAGGACTGGGTGTGGAGGAATGAAGAAATAATCATCAAGTTTAACTGCAGCATTTGAAACCAAAGGTTCTATGCAATTCTCAGCTTGAGTATTGAATTGCACAATCTTTTACTCAGTATAATTTATGATCTGAGAGATGTGCCTACATTAGTAGCATTTGACCACATTTTAATCTCACTAAGCTGCTATGAATTAAACCAAATGGTAAAGTTATAATGTATGACTCCATCTCATACCAATATAAGTTAATGTTAACCAATAAAATGAAATGTGTTTTTAAAAAATGAAACGTGTTTCGCCTGACCCTGTGATACATATCTTTCTTGCATATAGTAGTCCAATAATATGTCAGGGTAAGCTTTTTCTTATGTCTTTTTTCAGTAAACTATTTATATTAGAATACAAATCCTTAATTATCAGGTATATATACTTTTTGATGTCTTCACCGAGTCTGAAGAAATTATTTAGGTGTTATGTATGTATTGTCTCTTATAAAATGTTGATACTGATCATTTGGGTGGGCATCTTTGTTAAAATTATGCAGTTTACTAATGAGCTTTTCAAGAATGGATTTCTTTTCACTACATCCGTGCCCATAAATGTCTGTGGTTTCTTTACATGGGATAAAGGCAAGCCAGATGGTAGTCTTGTTTTTATTAAGATTATTTAATATAGGCAGAGATTCTTCTTGGCTTCCTTTTTAAATGGATGCCGTGATAGGAAGAAAATGCAAATGAAGTAATAGGAGTGCTCATAAATTTCTGGCCTGGTGACTATAATGCAGGGTTATTGGCTTTGCTATCAAATCTTTCCAAGCACACTTTCTTTGTATTAGTGACTTATGTAATATTGGATTTTGCATCTGTACATTAGATTGTATAATTCTTACTCTCCACCTAGTGTGCCTTGTACACCACCCTCTCTCCCTCCCTCTCTCACACACACATACACACTTACACAACAGTCTTTCCCAGCTGTAGCTAAGAAGTGTCGGTGTCAGATTCCCCTTATCCATTTCAAATCTAGTTAATGGATACCCTGTGGTTATGAAAATTACATACCCTTAATACCTTAGGCAAGTGGCTTGCGGTCTCAGCAAATGCCTAAATGATGATCTACATCCTTGGTGCTGCAAAAGTGGTATTAACACTTTCCTAGCAGCAGTCACAGATGAGGATTGATCCTTTATAAATTTGAATGCACTACTATGCTTTTAACATTTCTTTTCCACCTATTTTATGAGTCCTATCCATCTTTGAAAGGAAATATTCCTTTGGGATTATCCAGATATAAACACATTCCATAAAGCTTCTGAAGAGAGTCAAAAGAATTTGAGAACTAGAAAATGCACAGGTGATATGGGAATTGCTAGAGATGCCTCTACCCATCACATTGCATTTGCAGTCACATCATTATTCCATCTGCAGTGTATCTCTAATGCTAAATATATTTTGAACGAGTTATCTGTGGCATTTCAAATCATAAAATTTGCTAGATGAAGAGCTATTCTCATTGTATGGCAAATCAAGCTTTTCACCTTGGTGTTGTCCATTAGGATTACTTTGATGGTGGTGACATGATGGGAAGCAGAGAGAAAAGGAGACACCTCTGAGAGATGGTATTAAAAACATCTCAGACCTCTAAACGTCCTTCTTTTATCAGAAATGTTTGGCTGCTGCAAAAGGCTAGCTGGGTTCCTGTCCTTTCTGGTTGAGTAACCCCAATCATTGGGTCCACAGGGCAAGAAATAGCTATAAGGCCATGATTTGATTTTTATGAGTTTAACTTCAATTTCTGAATCAAATATAGCAAATAAATAGTTTAGTTGTTATCGTTCCTTTTGTATTTATGGCAGTCATCACCAATTTGTTGTTGCTACTAATTTGTTGCTATTTTTTTTCTGTTAAACCTAGATATGGCTACATAATATTTCTCAACATAACCCTTGAGAAAGCCACTGTTGCTGGATGAGAGTTGTGGTCTGCAGGTGGTCTGGGCAACCAGCTCCATGTTGAGTTACAGCCGGCCACATTTTCCTCTAACAGTCTCTGATATGTCAAGTGCAGAGTTAAAGATCTCTCACTTTTTCTGGTTAGTCTGATAATAGACATACCTTGGATTTCTTAGCCTTTGTATAGTTTATCACCACAGTCATTAACTATGATCTTTTCCAGTATTTCCAGGTCAACCCTATCATTGTATTTCAAGTTTACAGTCATCTTCTGAGTGACACTATTCCAAAAATCATTCCCTGACAATTTGCACCTTGAGCATCTCCTGCCAGAGATTAGGAGAGTCAGTAGAGATGAACATATGTATTCTGGACTTCCATGACATTCATGTCCTGGTTCCAACAGATGCTTGGTGTCGTCATCAGTAGAGTGAAGTCTAAAACTTTGCTGTGAATGTGACCCTTTTATGGCTCAGATAATAAGGAGGGAAGAACAGATCCCTGTAGCCTGTAGCCACTGAATCATTTCTTCTTTTTCGGTGTTCCTTGGAGTTGTCATTGATGAAAATGATGGTTTTGTCTGTCTTAAGTGAAAAATGGTCCATGGTTATTTCTGGTCTCTAATCAGTGGAATCAACTGACCTCTAAGGATTATAGCTATGGATGGTTCCTCAAAAGAGGACTTCAGGTAATGGTTTTTCCTGTAGATTAGACTACTACATGTATTTCACAATAGACAAGAGGGAGAGAGTTCTACATGTAGCTTCCACTTGGATAGAAAGAAAAGCACATAACTCTTTCTTATGTCCCTGACCAAGAAAGATCCTTGTCAAATCAAACCTAGTGAGCCCCTTCCTTTTTGGATGATGAGTGAAATCCATCTATACAGTCTTGTGATTGTCCAAAATTATTAGTAGCCCACCTTAGTCCTATTCTGAGGACTCTCAAAGCCCCATTCAGATGGTCTGGATAAGACCTTTTGAATTTGAATTTGAATTTGAATATGAAGTATATAGTAAATAAGCTACTGTATTTACCCTAGGGCAGTCTAGACCTAATAGGGACTAAAGCTATGTAAATTCATATGAACCACCCTCATTTTTCCTTTTCTACATATTCCACTGGGGCTACTCTTAAATTACATATTTCTCCTTTTTTTTTTTTTCAGTGTTTAAGTTAAATGTACTTTAAAAGCTAGAAAGAATTAATAGTAATAACCCAACCATATATTGAGGATTTGCAGTATTATTGAATATTCTAAGATTTTATCTATGTCATCTCAGTTAGTTCTCCCAATAACCCCACTGAGGTTGGTGTTGTATTATCTGGGTTTTATTGAATCAGAACATAAAGTTTCTGGCACATTCAGCGATCTGTCCAGGTTTTAAACGGCTAGTGAGTTATAGGTCCAAGACTCCCACATAAGCAGTCAGATTCTAGAACATGAACTCTTAGCCACAATACTGCACAGTTTCACTAGTTAATGTTTGGTACAACCTCTACTTTGTTTATGAGAAATCTCAGACCAAAGCTGTTAAGTGAGTTCCCCAGTGGACGTACTATTTAGCTACAGACTTAAGACTCAATCGTATGTCTTTATTTAAAAATAACAACCCAAATAGTAACAATAGCTGCACCTTTTACAGCACTTGCTGCATTCCAGGTACCCTTATAATGCTTTATCTAGGTTCATTTACTCCATCACCTCAGCTACCTTATGGAAAATGCTACTGTTATTCCCATTTACTCATCAGGAAACTTACACATTCTGAGACTAACTCAGTTGCTTAAGGACACAGAACTGCGAAGTTAAGCATCTAGGATTTGAATCCAGGCAGTCTGGTGCCAGACTTTGTGTTCTAACCCAGTGGTTTGGAATGAGGAGAGGGTTTGCTTCCTCCTTCAGAGACGTTTGCAATGCCTATAGACAACTTCAGTTGTCTGAACTTGGAGAGGGTACTGCTGGAATCCAGTGGGTAGAAGCCAGGGATGCCACTACACATACTGCTTTGCATAAGACAACCCTCTCACAACAAAAAATTATTTTCTCCAAAATGTCAATAATGGTAAAACTACCGTTCTAGCCACCATGCTGTGCAACTTCTCTTTGCCACCAGTGTAGTCTGGAAAGGGACAAACAGTGGAAAACACCTTTCCAAATCAGGAAAAAGGAGAATAGCCTTCAGTGTACAGGCTCAATGTAGTGGGTCTTTTATCATGACTACAATTCTGGGTTGGAATGTTACATTTTTTTTCAGGTACCTCGTAAAGATAAAAATTAGCATTGTGCCCAGCAAGAACCGATAGGGACTCATCAATGATTACAACGAAAGTATAAACTGGTCTGTTTGGATTTTGGATGAAAGAATGGAAACCCAGTTGGAGCAGATGATAAAAGTAGCACTCCAATGAGCAGTGGTTTGGCTTCAGGAAAACAAAGTAGCAATGTTGTTACTCAAAAGCCCATGGTATTTTGGAAAGGAAGAAATGCTGGTGTTTTAGGCATTTTCTTTCCATTCAAACCACTTTTTCAGATTTAGTGTGCTTTTTATTAATAGTGCAGCTCAGTTACAGTTGAGGCAGCAAGTTTGAACAAACTTAAAAAGAGGAATACAAATATTTTTATACCTACATTGTGTATTTCTCACTAGAATTTCCGAATATAATTATCTATGAGTTTTATTTAGAAATCTTGAACTGTGGGAATCTGTGCTTTGGTTACTGGCTAATCAGGATTGTGTATAAGTCTAGTGTGTTTGTTATTTAGGGAGGCAGAGTCATATATTACTAGCAAAAGGAAATTTTCCTATTACTACTTCCAAGGATTTATGTTATTTATTATCATCCCGATAATCAAACATAAGACTACCTGCCTACCCGGCCACTCTCCTTCACTGTGTTTTCATTTAGTAACTATTTAGGTTTATTTGCTAGGTGCTAGCTTTGGTGGAGACCCCAAATAAATGAGATACAGCCTCTGCCGTCATGAAATTGATAAGTCAGATAGAATTAACACACTTGACACATGAAAATCGGTTTACCCTTAGGCTGGTTGTACTGATTATAGCAATTTCAGAGAATGACATAGTCCAGAACTGTAGCTACATCTTGAAAGATAAGGTGGATATGTGTAGGCAAATGCACATAAGAAATTGAACCATAGTTGAAAAGAGTGGTATGATAGAACATGGGCATTATATGGCATTTGACTAGAAATGGGCTTTATTTATTTATTTATTTAAGAAATAGGTTTTATTGAGTGAGATTTTCTTTTTCAGGTATAAGTCCAGAGTTTACATACAGTCAGATAGAAGTGCATTTGAATCCTGATTCTACAACATAAGCTCTGTTGCTTTAGGAATATTATTTCAGTTCTCAGCTTTCTCATTTGTAAAACATACATAATGGAATTGGCCGGATTATGAAATAGGCACATTTAAGTCAGTCATTTGGGACATTCATCTATCAGCTAGTATTACTGCTGTTGACTACTCACACTTTAGGGTTGGTGCAGTATACTTAAAAGTTTACTCACTTGAATCTGCATAGTTATCTATACCTAACCACACACTCTCATAGGTCTTCCAGACTGTTTATAGCAGGATCTATATAGCAGTGCTATCCAACAGAAACATAATGTCAGGCACATAACAATTTTAAATGTTTTAGTAACCACCTTAGAAAAAAGAAAAATAAGTAATTGGAGTTGATTTTAATAATCTAATTGCCTAATCCATAAATCCAAAATAGTATCACTTTAACGTGGAATCAGTGTAAAAATTATTGAGATATTTCAGATATTTTTCCCATACTAACTCTGAACTTTGATGTGCATTTAACACTTAAGCACATCTCAGTTTGTATTAGTTGCATCACTGTTTCTAAGACTCAACTGTATTTGGGGACCATTCTCCTTTGCTTTTAAGAAATGGAATTGCTAACCTCACTTGTCTTTGTAACTTTATTGGTAGTCATTGATGATGACAAATAAAGTGTCTTGTCTGAATACAAACATCAAACGGGGGAAGACAAAGATACAGCTGGAGAAATAGAAGGCAATATTTATTAAACAGGCTGACATTTATTTTAAATGCTTGGCTTTAAGAATACTGATAAATCCTTAAAGTGAGAGTGTGCTTGTGAAATAAAAACACATCAGAAAAAATAAACCTGATTTTTACCTCCTCTGTGCCTCAACTGAAATAAAAGCTTCTGTGAGGATCTAGCAATTTATACTATAAAAGTTAAATAAATGCAAGCCATCCTTAGGGTACCCGATAAACTTTTAGCACATGAACAGCTTTCCTTTATATAAAAAATAGTGTTTGGTTTTTGTGAAAGATATTTTTAAAATAGGAATGAATTGGTTTTTGTTTAGCTCTGCTTCTTAGTGCTCAGTACTATAGTATTAAAATCCTGTGCTGTGCTAGAGGAGCACGTTGGTTTTATGTGTAAAGCCGATTTTTACAACAAAGAAGCAGGAGAACCCATGTGTTAGTCTTCATCTCCCAAGCCTCATGATGGAAGGCCTTGAACTATTCCTTTTTCTTTCCAGCCCTAACTGTGGTTAGCCGGGTCGTGTGTGTGTGTGTGTGTGTGTGTGTGTGTGTGTGTGTGTGTGTGTGTGTGTGTTTCTTCTCAGACCATTATGCTTAATTGCTACATGAAGTTAACTGTCTCTAACTTACACTGAACCACTTAGGACAACTTCATTACTGCTCTGCCCTAACCATTCTAGGTAGACAACTAACATTCTGGGTATGTCAGTTTAATTTTGTCTTTTAGATTGTAAGTTCAGCATTATAATTAACTGTCCCACTGTGTAGCCGTTTTTAAAAGTAATGTCCTGTTACACTGTTACTCAAAATTCAATTCAAGATTCAAGTTTCTGCTTGTATACTGAATGTAAATTTCTAAATGGCAAACTGGATTTAGGACTTGGATAACCTATGTTCTATAATTGGACAAGACACACACATTATTGACATTTAATAAATACTAGGTGCTACTGGATAGTCATAAAAGGAATAGATGCCATCTTTTTTTTTTTGGCTACCCAAAAGGTTAACCATCCAAGAAATAATACATTCAAGTTATAACCTTCTACAGATGACCATATAAACTACTTGGCTCCTTCTGAAAGGGGAGTTTTTAATTATTCTTGAAATAGATTCTATAATTAAGTAACTTGTCTAATGTGAGAAAGAAAATGAAAGATCTACAGTGAAGGTCAAAACCATAGGGATTCAGTATGCTGTATGTTTTGTTTTGTTTTAGTGATTTCAAACATTTTTTATACATACAGGTATTTTGTAAATGGAGCTTTTATTTAAAATATATTGAAATAACTGTATATATGTGTGTATGTATATGTATATGTAACCCATACCTATATGTAGATGGGTTAACTTTGCACACTATTTTTATTTGTTATTCTTCCTCTAAAAGACAATAGTATACCTTTTAAGAATATCCTTCAACCTTAAGTGAAATCATCTTAGAAATAAAAGCTATCAGAAATAAAAGTAAAATAAATATATGATTTTTTTTTAAAGATTTTATTTATTTATCAGAGAGAGAGAGGGGGAGAGAGCAAGACAGAATGGCAGGCAGAGGCAGAGGGAGAAGCAGGCTCCCCGCCTGAGGAAGGAGCCTGATGTGGGACTCAATCCCAGGACGCTGGGATCATGACCTGAGCCGAAGGCAGCTGCTTAACCAACTGAGCCACCCAGGCATCCCTAAATATCTGCTTTTATTAAAAACAAATAAAATAAAATAAAATAAACCAATTGACAAAGCACGGCATCTTATACACATTTGGGGAAAGAAGCAGGTTTAGAACCAAGCTTGGCGGCTACCAGTAATGATTTGGTACCAGAGTTTTTATTGTAATGTCTGTCTCCTTTAGTTAATATACATGCCTTATTCGTTTTTGGTCAGGATTGTCAATATAGCAAGCAAGAGAATTTGTAGTTAACTTCTTCCTTTGACCAATTATTTCTAAATGTTTTTGTGGGAAATAGTGCATTAGAAACTAGTCATTTGGGTTTGTATGGAGACTTAAACTTTTATTATTCCCTTTAATTGAACCATTGCCTCTCCTCAGACAGTGTGTCTTAAAGGAATATTTAGGAGAAAAGGGAAGGCATAAGGAGGTACTGCTGTACATGGGTGAAGGGGTAGGGTGTGTGTGGAAGGGTCAAGGGGAGTGGCGAAGATTAGAGAGAGAGAGGAGGGGGGAGAGGTACAGATATAGGCAGTCAAGCCATGTTTACCAAATTTTGATGTGTAATGCAATCCCTTGGAGACCAAGTTCAATGACACTATCTAAGGATTCTACACACCTCCCAAAGAGGCTTTTATTTGCTAGGTATCAGGTTGGAATTGCAAAACTATATTATATCAAGAATCCCAGGAATGTACCACACTTGGGACTGCCCTACGGGAAAAGGAAATATCTTATATTCTATTTCCTTGTTCTTTCTAAAGACACGAGAGAATCCTAGGACTGATGGCTATTTTGTGGAAACTGCATTTACTAAATCTCTTTCCCTTGCATGTAAATCATGTAGAAATGACTTGCCTGTTAAGGCTTTAATCACTTCATAGACCCCACAATTTAGATTCTGGAACAGATCAGGATAAGACGGAAAAAAACTTTTTTCTTACTTGTGTTCCTTAAAAAAATAGTAGCTATATAGATCACAGAGTTTCTATTAGGAACGATGAAAAGGTGCCAGGAGTAGTTGTGATGTTTGTACAAAAATGTGACTTAATGCTACTGAACTTTATACTTAAAAATGGTTAAAAGGTAAATTTTGTTATATATATTTTGCCACTGCGTTTATCACAACAATAACAAAAGTTTTGTTTACACACCAACTGCTACGATGTCTTTGTTTACTTACCATCTGCTACTTTTGAGATTAGTTATTTGTGGGCATATTTCTTGATGGGGACTTCAAGAGCCAAGCATCCACAAAGATTAACCGTTCATTAATTTAGGAAAAAATCATTCCTTTGCAGTTTGTTTCCATTTTAGTTTCAGCAAAGATCTGAAACATGTTGAATTTGGTTTCTTAAAAAAAAATTAACATGATAACCATGCAGGTGTTAAACTTGAAACATCTTTATTATTACTGGAACTTTGGAAACTGTGTTTCTGGGATTGGTCAGATTAGTGTCTTGGTTTTTTTCTGATGTGAAGTTCTGTAGGTCTTCAGCTTACTGTTGTAATATAACATTTTGATCAGGAATATTTTACCTAAAGCAAAGTAAGCAATTCATAATTGTTAAGTTTTGGGTGGAAGATTACATTGTTGTTATTTGAAAGTGACTTGCCACATGTATTCACATTATTATGAGCAAGGTCAAGTGTGCAAGTACTTTATAATTGGTGGTCTGTGAGATATATCAGGGAATTCAATCTATTACATGCACTTCAGTGCACTAAATCAACACTACACGAAGCCATCAGAGTATAGGATGGCCTCGCTAATCTTACTGTGGTAATTACTGCAGGTGTATCCTGATCACTTAAAATGGGCATTCATAGTGGGATGTATTGTTCTGTTGAAATATTAAGGCCATTATAGAGAATTATAAGAGAATTTCATTGAGTATTTGATAAAAAAGATGAAATGATTGTCAAACAAATATATCCTAATAATCTTGAACACCTAAGACTCTTTTCTTGAAACAAAAGTTCACTAGTGTGAAAGAAAACCTAAGTGTTTGGTGCTGTTTTCAACTTTTATTTTTATCTTTTTCCAAGATCTATAGGAATTATGGAAAGAGTGCTTCAAAGCACTAAATAAATTTGGAAATTCAGAACAGGTGAAGACATTTTCATTGGAGAAGAGGGGATCGCATTAATTTTTGCAGTAAATTTTTTACAGATCTGAAATGATTCCTTCTTTCAGCTTGTGAATATGAGTTTGCTGCCATAGCAGATAGACTCTTGTTGCTATGGTATCTCTGAACATTGCTTTTGACATTGCCTTTCACAGCTATAACTGGTCATTTTTGAAGGGCATTATACATGCATTTTGACTATTGTTTCCATGTGAAAGCTGGTTTGTTTTGACATGTGTTATATTTCAAAATTAAATTATTTACTTAATGCAAGACTCTACCAAAAATGAATATATTAAATGAACTAAATAGTATTTATATGTTAGCCATTTTAATTACAGGAAAGGTTAACTATTTTCATTCCAGCTGTTGTGTTTGTTTATTATGCGAGGATGTGTAAGTCCCTTTGTTCTTTTAACAAAGCCCTAAATCTTTATTTTTTGCTTAAAATTTTTTTTTTTCATTTCCAGCTGCCAAAGCTCTCAGTCTCTCATCTAATTTTAGTATTCACATATGGAGTAGATGCCAATCTTGTCTCATTTAAAAAGTCTTGCAGTATCACTGATATGTATTTTTTCCATTGGATGAAAGATGGTAAAGTTAAGCTGGTTTTTTTTTTTTTTTTTTTTTTTTTTTTTGAGGGGGAAAAAAAATCCTGGTCAGGCCCCGGCTACCAAAAATATCAAGTGTGTGAATTTTGATAAGATTCCCAAATTGGCACCGTTTTACTAATACATTTATTTACTGAATCCAAATTTAGTTTCCAGCTAACATCGCTGTCAGCCTTTTCTGTAGTTTGGCCTCTGTGTTCAAGACCCTGGGAAAACTGTGAATGCTAATTATATTTGCCTTTGGACATTTACAACTCAACTCTCCCACCATCTCCAACATACTTTTTTAGCTAGGTCATAGAGCAATTGAATTCTCTGTGTTAAATGCATTTTAACGTAAAATCAAGAGAAAGATTTCATCATAGAAGAGACTTGTGACCATGTTCCAGCCTCTGTACTTAGGTTTGCGTGACTCTTTATAAGTTAATTATTGTCTCTGAGCTGCTGTCACCTTCAATGTGGATTATAGAATCTGGCTGGGGATGATAATATAAAATATGTACTAAATCAAAACTGCTCTTATTATTATCATCAGTAATACTTAACAAATATATAAATCTTTTAGATAGAATCATCTTTTAAAGTAGAACAGAATGCACTCTCTTTTTTTTTTTTTTTTTTTTTTTGAGAGACTGAGGGTGAGAGAGCTTGTGCAGGTGGCACAGGTAGGGGGAGAGGGAGAGAGGGAGAGAGAGAATCCCAAGCAGTCTCCAGCGCCCAGCATGGAGCCCAGTGCTGGACTCAATTTCATGACCCTGAGAGATCATGATCTGAGCTGAAATCAAGAGTTGAATGCTTAGCCGACTGAGCCACCTAGGTGCCCCCAGAATCATCTTTTTGAACCAAAACCAAATATGACAGAGATAGACCTGAATTTACTCTTGGTAGTGTCCTGGTCTCTCCTGCATGTAGAGACTATGCCCACTAGTGAAAACTCTACCTATGATTTGCTTTTTAAACAGCATCCATGTGATACCCATTATAGTTTTCAAAAAGGTTTCATGAAATGGGTATCATTATTCCTATTTTACAGATGAGGGACCAGAAGCCCAAAATGACCTTGATCAGTCTGCACATGGGGATAGAGTCATGCTCAGACCCAGTCTCTCCTAGGTCTTAGTCCAGAGATGTTTCCCTCAGTGCTGCTCCTTATCAGATGAGCCCTTCCTTCTTAGGACACTGAATCACAAAGAATTCTGGAAATAAGGCTGAAGCTGGTATTTTATTTTTATTATAAAATGAAATTTAAAAAAATATTAAGAGCAAAGACATGCCAAATCATTTGAATCTAGGATTCTTATAGTTGGACTTCTCTGAAGACCATACCAATAATTCATGGATATTTTTCAGGAAGCCTCCTAAACCTCCCTGAAATTGTTTCATGTTGCATGTTATCAGTATATTTCCAGAGCAGGGGGCATATCAGATTTGGGGTTTGTAAACACTTTTCTATGTATAGAAAAGGAAAAGTCTAACACACATGTGTGAGATAAGCAGATCGTTAGAACAATCTACCAGGGTGTTGTCTTAGGAATAGGATATATAGAAATGCAGACTTTTATGATGGGTTCTTGTGAGTGGATCCTGCAGAGAGGACTATATTTGTCGTTTAGAAATGTAGGCTGCAGAATATTTGCCTTAAATAGTACTTTGTTCTCACTTGTTTGCGAGATTGTAGGTTAGGTGGGTGTAATTTTGGTTTAGAAGGTCATTACTGTCAGCAACAACATAGGCTGGTTTTTTCTATCCTCTTGGCTCTCCTTTGTGTCGTGGCCATTAGTTGTCATGCATCTCAAGATGGCTGTCATTACTTTACGAAATTATATCAGTGTTAAAAATAGGAAAACAATGGGGTAGGGGCTGCAACATTAGGCTCACTCATAGTCCCACCAATTTATAAAAAAAAAAAAAAAAAAAAGAATGTTGTCCCAGAAACACCCTTCCCATATAAGAACTTACTTATATTCCTTGGATAAACTGGCTCACGTGGCTATTTAATATTTGGCAAAGAGAGCTAAGATTGCTGTAATTGGCCTGGCCTAATCATAGTTCAGTATTGTGACTATATTCATTGCTGCTCTGAAGAGAAACAGAGTTCTTTTGTCACAGAAAAGGGTAGGCTGACAGTTAGTTAACCAACCACCCCATGTGTCTCTTTCCTGTGATAATTTTCCACAAATCCTGAGAAGGGTTAACCAAGTTTTACTTTTTTTGGTGAAATTGAGAAATATCTTGTCGTTCCTAAAATATTCCAATGCGATAAGTAATAACCACTTACTTAGTTCTTTGCCTCTTAAATATGGCAATTATTTTTAATATTCTACTTTTAAAGTTGGAACTATTCCGACCAAGAAAACAGTGAGTAATTTTATTAAGTGACAAAGTCAGGTAAAGCCTTTGAGTGATCTTTTGATTTTCTGGCAGGTGCTTATTCTAGCCATGCTAATTCTAACAGTGGTATAGCTGAACACAATACTTTATTTATTACTTAATCTCCCCATTTTGTGGACTTTGTATCCTTTATGAAATTTTTATAATAAAAAGAAAAATGCACCAGATACTTCTTAATAGTCTTTTACTTTTCTTATTTGTTATATAGTTATAGGAATATTGTAACACTGGGTCAGATTAGAGTCTCATTTGGGGATTTATCAGAATACACAATCTTTTGTTTGGAGGTAATGTCCTTTTTTAAACCAGTTTTCCAGTTTATAGAAGCTGTATATACTTTTTGAGTGAATAGAAAAATGGACTTTCCATTCTCTTGATCCATTATTTCATATCTGTTGGCTGATGGGCTTAGTAGAAAAATCAATGTTTGAATTCCTGCCTCTTGTGAGAATCTACTTCCTAATGTCTTAGTGAAAAAATAAAATAAGTTTTCACTGTCGGAGTTTACTCATTTTAAGTGTGATTATTCACCTAGTGGGAGGTAGTACAAGGGTGTATTTGTGTTTATAAAGTCTTTGAAAGAAATGTTTTTACACAATTATTCACTAGTATAAATGTGTAGCATGAGAGTGGCATTCCTTTTCAAAGGAATGTAAATTTTTTTAATGATTAGCTTTATGTTGCTTATTTTTAGAAAACATGATTATTGGGTAGTTATCTTTTTAACACTGTCTTTTCTTTATTGATAAAATTATACTGCTTATTCCTTTTTTTATTCCATATTTCATCTCTAAAATCCTGCTGATTCTGAAGTGGGTTGTAAATGCTCCTCTTAGCTTCATATCTACTCTTATTTCTGATCCTGTCTTAATATTGTGACTTTTTTTTTAACACTCTTGTTCTGCTACTGTGAGAGGCCAGCAGACACTGTAGCTCAATCTCTATTTCTCTATATTCTTCTGAAGGACTCTATTGTAACAGCTTTGCCCATAAGAAAAGATGTTGCTTCTTGCCACTTGAGCCTGTGATATAAGCAGACTTGATCTGGCTCTCTTTTTGGAATATACAACATCAGGGCCATTCCTATTTTCAAAGCCTCTCAAGTAGAGCTGAGGAAAGTTTACAGAGTTTATCAGCAAATTAATGGACAGATATTTCGGAGGCACCTGGCAAGTGTAGGGTTCTGGGATGGATGTTTTGGGAAGTGCAAAGAAGGTAATGTAGTCTTTGTCCTCAAGGCATTGCCACTTTTGCCAGGGAAAGGATGGCATGTGTATGTGAAAGCTAACATGCATGTAGGATTCGTTCTACATCATGGGTTGAAATCACTTTTATTGAATGAATATGGCATCTGTAACAAGTGTTCTAGGAATTAATAAGAGGTACAGATTATTGGGAACCAAAGACTAAATAGTTAGAGAATGTTTGACCTTGAAGAAGTCATCTAGTTTTCTCCTCTTACAGATAAGTAAAGAAAAGTCTCATGTAAGTCCCAGAGAGTAACTGTGAATCTCAGAGAGCTATACATTTGTTATTGACAGAGGTGGGATTTGTTTTTAGGGACCAACAGACTGGATTTATTCAGGAAGGCAAGGAAAAAAATCCTAAGTGGAAAAATCAGGGCAAGGGGTTGGGGAGGATGCATATGTTAATTTACTACATATATTCAAAGGAAAAGAAACATAAATCTCTCCATTATGAGGCGAGAAGGAAGATTGGTAGAGAATGAGCTTTCTACTTCCTGTTCTCTGACTTTATGTCCTAAAATGATACATGCTTTAGAGCCAGAGGAGTAATTCTTTTTTTTTCTTAGAAGTGAGTGACATCTGTGTTTTCTCTTTTTAATCAGGAAAAATTAGCATTTCCCTTCTGAAATAGTTAATTCTAGGAATAATGCTTGTTTAATCTTGTGATTGTCCTCCATAAATGTTAAACTTGTAAATCATCAGTCTTTGTTCAATTGGAGGCCATCTGTCTCCTCCAGAGGTGTAATGGTTCACAGTATTCCACAACGAGAGGATTGTGCCATGTGCCAACCTGGCAAATTAAGAAATCTCTCATATAAGTGTTCTAAACCTTAGTAGGTCGTGGTGTCAGAATCATTTGCCAATGAACTTTTCATTAACATTACCTGCATCTTGTATTAAAGTCTTGGATTTTACCTTCTGAGAACATTCATAAAAGGCCTCATTCTAGGCAAAGCTGGATGCCATACACATCCTAGTTAAAAAACTCAGATGTAGCACAAAATGTGTTTTGCATAATTTTGATACCAAGAGTATTAGAGATAGGAAGAATTTATTTAGCTACTTAAAATTTGAGTAAGGGAAAGAATCCTAGGTTTAAAAAGTTCTCCTCAGTCTTTCAACAGAAAAATTAGGAGCAAGTTTTACTTAAATGATAAATGAGATTATTTTGGAAATGGTAGAGTGCAATATGTTTGTGAATTGGTCGAGGGGTGGAGTGCATGCTGTAGGACCTCAGGAAGTGATTAGATTAATTGTACTAAAAGAATTGCATAGTTGGGTTCTTGAGGGAGAAATTCTTATACAATAATAGATTATTGTAGAATAATAATAATAGAAGACTTTTATCGAATAGTTAAGTGCTATATAATTGGGTCATTTAAGGAAAGTTTATTGAGCACATTTTTAGGCCACTAGGATATATAAGTGAACTAAGCAAATGAATATTCCTTACTTCTAAAGGAAATGTACAAAATAAGCCACATTCCTTGCCACACCAGAACACAAGGAAACTACTCTCAAAGATAAATGGAGTAAGGACAGGACACAGAGTCAATTTACAGGGCTCTTCATTAACCTAAAATGGACCAATGTGAGCATTAGTAAGAATAATGGCAGCAAGTGGTTGATGTCACAAAAATATGTAACAAAATCATTAGTTCATAAATACTATGATAGAGGGTGATAGATAATGTTGCCAACAGTGTAATCAGATGGATTCTGCCTATCATTGCCTTCTGCAGGTGAGTTGGATGATGCTCTAAAAGGTTAGGCAATTGGCCCAAGACTGACTCTTAATCAGTGGTAGAGTTAAAAATTCAAACCCAGTGAGCTTGTGTTGACAGGGCTATTATTGACAACTGTATTCTAGACCTTGTGCTTAATTTGTCTTCTGACTTGTTGTCCTGCTTGTGGTAGGAAAAAAATCACAGATTCCTCAGATTTATTCATTGTTACATTTTCTGTATCTGGAATGCTCATTCTGAGCATCTTTGGTCAAGGATTTACGTCAAACTTGAAAGTTTCCAAGTTTTTGAAAAAAAAAAAAAATAGCAGTCACCCAATAGTCATTTCTGTCTATTCAGCTTTGTGAGCTGATTCACACGTTTATGTGTATACATGTGTGTATTCCTTACTTCTACAGTTTCATTCCTAAAACTTACTCTCTCGAGTGACAAAGGATATGGTTCAGATTAGGTCTAAAAGTGGCAATCTCCTGAAAACTTTGGACAAGCAAGTATTGTGAAAATTGATTTGGGACAGTTCTATCTGATTTGAAATATATTTCAATCAAAGTAGACACTGTTATCCCTACTTAAGGAAAAACAAGAAAGAATAAATGCAAAACATTTGTACAAAAACATTGCTCCCAAGGGCGGATGTTGACAATAAATGGGCTTTGTAATTTCTTGTTTCTAACATGTCTGTGATTTATTATAGAGCATAATCTTATGTATTGTCACATTATAAGAATGCCCTCCAGGACTGTGTATCTCTATAGCTTAGCTACATAATTCAACATATCAAATTACCAAAAAATGAAATCATAGAGTCCCATCCACAGTCAAGTTTGAGATCAAGTAAAGAGATATGGCACATAATATTATTTTTCGATGATACATATTCTTGAAAAAGAAGTCCGCTTTGATACAAGGGTTTGATAATAAAAATAAGTGAGTTAGGAAAGGTAGTCCTAAAATCAGTTGGAACAAATCTCACCAGTCATCTCCTCCAGCCTTCTTGTTTGACTGAAGAGAGATGTAACCCTAAGAAACTGAGTTGACTAGAGTCACCCACCAAAAAGTAGAAGAGTCAGGACCCAATGATGGTAAAATTATCTCTTATTTTAATCTACTGTGTTGTCTCATTTCTCCATCTCTACCAGCGGTACTATCATCGATTCTAGCCAAACTGGAATGAGAGTATCACTCTTGAGTACTCCACTACCTTTCTGTTCACATTCAGTCCATTCCCCAGTCCCATCTATTACATCTAGGAAATACTTGACTGTAGGTGCTTGGTTTATCCCTAATACATTACTATTACTATGAGAGCATCCTAATTAGTTTTCTTGCCTCTAGTCTGGCTTCCTGAATTCCATTCAACAGAAATTTCTCTACAGTGCAACTTGATCATGAAATCACTACATTATTCTTGGTTGTATGTTGCCGTTACATAATGGGAATGAAACAGGAGACTCGGTGCATTTTTTTGTTCTGTTTTGAACATCATCAGAGAAATGAAAAATTCTAACTACCTGGAAATCTAGGAAATGTATAGACAAAGAAACACAAAATACCTTCCTGTCCTCCCCTCCACATTCCACATGACTCCTTACATGCAGTGTATTAAGTAAGCTTTACTTGTTTCAGTCTGCAAAATCCAATGTATCATTTGAAGGGGGAAGGATGGCAGTTATCTTCGTTTGTAAGTGCCCTGCTGACTGGCTCCTGTAGATGACTACTCACACTCCTGTGTATACTGTGAAGTTACACCACAGCTGTGGCGACATGTACCACATAACATGGTACACACATTCCTGCATCTTCTTATCTGTCTTGCCTCTTGCCACTTTGCTCCTTCTCTACTGCCCCACAACGTTTGCTCTTACCATAGTGAACTTACTTGAGCTACACAATAAGCTGTGCTCTTTAATAATGTCACTAGCCACTTATAATCATTTAAATTGAGTAGAATCAAATGAAATTGAAATTTCAGTTCCTAAATCACCCTAATCTTATGTCAGATAGCTAATGCTCACTAGAAGCTGGTGGCTACCCTATTGAACAGCACAGATTTTAAAACACTTCCATGACCTTCTAAAGATGAGCTGGGCAACGATACTATGAAGATTAATGCCCTCCCTTGTCTTTGGTCCTTCTCACAAGCCAGAAAGTTACTAGGTAACTGAGTACTCTTATTTTAATAAGTACTGCTTACTTACTTAATTCCAAATTCTCATTCTAGTTTCGTATGCTGGGGTTCCTTCCTCTAGGGCTATATGCCAGGGTATCTTCTCCTCTCCCTTCCCAACTTACCTGCCTTGATTTGGTTCATTTTCTGTGCCACTCTTTAAATGTAGGACTTCCCTTTACATAGCATATTATCACATATGTTCTAAGGTGTGTCTTTTTATCTCAATCTTGCAGATTCTATACTTGTGTTTCTTGCTCAGTCTCCTGTTTGGGGCATATAACTTAGTGCCTGGGACTTTGCAAGAATTCCACAAATTTTGAATTAGTTAATTGATTGATTAAAATGCTTATTTTATTTGAAATAGACACCCACAATAGAACAAATGTATTTATAATTTTCCATGAATCGACTTACCTTATAAAATTAGAAATTAATCTTCTTAGAAATTGGCTACGGGAAAATTACTCATAAAGATCTGTTAGTTATGTTAAGAATACTTAACCTTGGGATGCCTAGGTGGCCCAGTCGCTTAAGCTTCTGACTCTTGATTTTGGCTCAGGTGCTAATCGCTGGGTTGTGATCTCTGGATCATGGAATCCAGCCCCGCGTAGGGCTCTGGTCTGGGTGTGGAGCCTGCTTAATATAGTTAGTCTCTTTCCCTCTCCCTCTGCCCCTTTTATTCCCCACCCCACCCCCACTCATGCATGCACACATTCTCTCTCTCTTAAAAACAAAACAAAACAGCTTAACCTTATACCATACAATGGTGATGATGTGATGATGGTGGTAGTGATCACCATCATCATTATCATAACAGGAAATCTAAGGAAAAATAACCATCAGCCTCACACCCAGTTAAGGAGAAGGGAACTGTATTTAACAGAGTCTCCTTTAGGACAAGGCATATGAGAAGCCTATTTTTTAATATAATTAGAACAAATCAACTGTTCTCATTTTTGTATGTTGCCTTCAAACCCTGACCACATGAATACATAATTTTACAGTTGTCTCCATAGCTAGGATAGTTTCTGGTTTTAGTTTTAACATTAATATTTCAACATAGGTTTACAACATGAACAGTGTAATTACTTTTAATGGCTGCACAATATTCTATCCAGTAATGACAATATAATTTACTTTGAAATTCCTTTATTACTTTTTGGACAATTAGACTATTTTCAGTGTTTTCTATTTTTAATAGAAGTACATTTAATAATTTTATGTAAGTAGTTTTTCTTATTGAGAGAGAAATATTTTGCCTTAAACTAAGTTGCTTAAGTTTAAAAACTTGTGGCATTTATGATACTTGAAACGTTTTACCAACTATTTCCCCATGAGCTGGGGTCATGTCATAATTTTAAATTCTTTTGTTAATTTAACGATACAAAATGGACAGAAAGGTTTTAAAGGTGAAATATAATTTATTATTAGAAGACTGTGATGTTCTTTTAGATAACGACTTAACATTTTGAGAAAGAAGTTAGTTCAAAGAAGAAAAGGGTGCCGTTTATTTTACTCAGTTCTTTAAACAAAATAAAAAACCTCTCATGCACTAAAGTTGATATCCCTTTTATAAACTGGAGTTCTTAGGTGTTCCAACTCAAGAGGGTAAAGGTGTGACTTTAGTGTCACATCACTATATGGAAGAGGACCTGGTGAGCTCAAGAACACAAATGAAGCATGTATTCACAGTGTAGCTTTGATGGTAGCAGTAGACTTTTATTTTTCTCTCTAGGGGCATTTTGTGTTTTGTTTTATTTAAAATACAACAAATCATAATGCACAGATATTGAAATCCACCCACATACATTCCCTTCCACCTCTTTCCCATATTGGTTCTCTTTTATTTTTATCTGTTTTTGTTTGGTTGATTAATTGCCTTGATTAACCTATTTGTGCTTCAGGATGTTAGTTCTCTGCTTACAGCAACAATGATAATGTAAAAATAGCAATAATGATCCCTAATTTTAAAGAAATTTTTTAAAGGTTTTATTTATTTATTTGAGAGAGAGAGTGAGCGTGATTGAGGGGAGGGGCAAAGGGAGAAGCAGATTCCCCCTGAGCAGGGAGGCCAATGCAGGACTTGATCCCAGGACCCTGGGATCATGACCTGAGCTGAAGGCAGAGCTTAAACAGCTGAGCCACCCAGGTACCCCTGATACTTAATTTTAAGAGCTTTGTTGATGTTAGCTCATTTACTCCTCCAAACAACACTATCATATAGGTACTATTTCTATCTCCATTTCAAAGAATGGAAATCTGAGTCATAGGGTGGTTAAAGTAACTTGTCCAAAATTGTACTAGCATTTAAATCTGGGCAATCTGGTTATCTGACTCTCTTTCAACAAGTGTTGTTGCTGTTGTTGTTTTAATATTTCAAGTAGATACAGGTGAAATTAATTTTTTAAAAGATTTTATTTGTTTATTTGACAGAGAGAGCGATCACAAGTAGGCAGAGAGGCAGGCGGGGGAGGAGGGGAGCAGGCTCCCTGCTGAGCAGAGAGCTCGATGTGGGGCTCGATCCCAGGACCCTGGGATCGTGACCTGAGCCAAAGGCGGAGGCTTAACCCACTGAGCCACCCAGGCACCCCTGAAATTCATTTTTTGACTACAAAAATGTATGAAAGATATTCTTAAATACTTATTTATAATTGTACTTTGAGAATCTTTTCCAAATCCCTCAAAATCTAAGTTTGGAAGGCACAAATATGAAATGGCTTGAGAATCTGTGTGGATTTACTCCAAATAAATCACACAAAATCATTCTCCTTTTATGTTTGTGACTGGTACACTGAAGGGTCCCTTTGTTTATTTACTTATTTATTTGTAAATTTATTATTATTATTATTATTTTATTTTAGGGAAAGAGAGAGAGTAGGAGGAAAGGCAGAGGAAGAGAATCTTCAAGCAGACTCCCTGCTGAGTGTTAAGCCCTACTCAGGGCTCTCTCAGGACCCAGGAGATCAGGTGGATCAAGTGGAAACCAGGAGGTGGACACAAAACCCACTGAGCCACCCAGGGGTCCCCGGAGTATTGCTTTAGGACAGGACAGCTGTTATTCAGCAATATGCAGAGCAGAATTTTTAATGACATCCTTGTGGAAAATAGGGTTAGTAATGAGTGGTTTCCGTGAAATTGTAGGCATGGGCTCGCTCTCTCAAGTGCTTGATCATTCTCCTGAAATTGGAGGAACAGAAGTTTACATATAGGAGAGTGGAGTTAGCCCATCTGGATTCAGATTTCGGCTTTCGTACAGCAAATTTAGTCTTTAAGTAAATTTCTTAGTTTCTCCAAGCCTGGGGTTCTTCATCTCTGCTACAGAGATGCTGATGTGTGGTATCCACCTACTACAATTGCTGTGAAGTATTCAAAGGGGCTAATGTATGTAGATTGTATACAAAGTGTATCCATACACTGGTATACAATTTGTGGTATAAAATTCAGCAATAGGGGTGCCGGGGTGGCTCAGTGGGTTAAGCCGCTGTGTTCAGCTCAGGTCATGATCTCAGGGTCCTGGGATCGAGCCCTGCATCTGGCTCTCTGCTCAGCAGGAAGCCTGCTTCCTCCTCTCTTTCTCTCTCTGCCTGCCTCTCTGCCTACTTATGATCTCTCTCTGTCAAATAAATAAAATCTTTAAAAAAAATAAAATAAAATTCAGCAATAAAAATTAAGAGACTATTAATGTATCCTGTAACATAGATGTGCCTTATTGAGTTACATCTAAGCATTGAGATGCACCTCAAAAAGATTATGCTAAATGAAAGGACTCAAATGTATTTTATGCTTACATTTATATGATGTGGGAAGACAAGGCCGATAGACACATAAACTAGATGAGTGGTTGCCTGGGACTGGAGATGGGCATGAGGACTGATTAAAAATGGGCACAAATGATCTCTTTAGGGTAATAGAAATAATCTTAAGTTAGATCCTGGAGATGATTGTGTATTCTTTAAGTATATTAAAAAATATTGAATTGTATAGTTAAAACAGGTAAATTTTATGCTGTGTAAATTACACATTAATAAACTTTAAAAAAAGAAACCTAAAATAACATTTAGCATAGTCATTATTAAGGTATTTTATTATTTTTATTAGTCTGTAGTATCCATCACTGAGTATTATCCATATTACTTAAGATGAGAAATTTCAGGGATACATCATAAGTCCCTGTGCTTGACTGGGCTTCATCAACATTTTGTCAACTTTTTGGATGAAGACACACTTTCAGATTTGTAAATGACACAACTGGGAAGGATAACTAATAGAATAGAACCCAGAACCAAGATTTGGAATTGTTTTGACAGCCTAAAAAGCTGAGCTGTACCAGTAAGATGAAATATAACAACAAGAACAAAAAAGTTGTAAAGTCTAGCACAAGTTGGCTTTCTTAGGCAGGCAAAGAGATATAAGTAGCTGGCTTCTAAAATGGTTGTTTTTCTTATAAAAAATGTGTTTGCCTGTAAGTAAGGAATTCCCAGAAAATTGCACAGGTGATTCAGGTCATAATGAAGATTTCAGATATAAATAATACATTATGTTTTAGTAGATGCTGGAGGAGTACCCATCTGGATATTCCATGCTTTATGTTCACATAATGATGATAATAATTATGATTATTTATAATGATATTATATTCAGTGACAAAATTCAGCACTTATTATAAGATCTGTGATAAGTACCTTATATACATTATCCCATTTAATACTTATAACCACCCTACAAACAAAAGAGTATTTTTTACCCTATTTTAGAGACGCAGACCTGAGTCTCAGTCTTGGTTAAATAGCTAGTGAGTGGCAGATCCTGTTAGGAAGCAGTCAGAATTCAGGATCCATATGTTCAACACTTAAGCTCTGTGATCTACCTTTAGAATTCCTTATAAATAAAATATAGTTCTTGAACGTCTAGTAAAGTAAAAATACAAAAAGCAAAGAGATACACAGCACATGTCTTTTGGGGGAGGAATCATTGATGGTTTAACCAATACCAGGATTGGTTTATTTTAGCTCTAATCCTTTGGGAGGTACTAATTTCCATCACTGTGTTCTAAACCGTGCTGCATCTAATGAGCTGTGTGAAAATGCTGAGGTATCAGGGGCTCTGGCCATTTGAGCAAGAAGGCAGTAAACTCAGTACGAACAGCTGCTTAATAAAAGGCTATTAGTAGGCCAGAAAACAAACAGGAGATTTTGCTGAAACATATAATCTATTTTTAAATTACTTGGAAATAATCACTTGGGCATTGATATGGAAGAGAATTATCAACAGTCAGATGTTTTATAAAAAATACTCTACCTTGAAGTCTACTTTTGGATATTGTTTCCTATATTATGTTCAGTAATCTGAAGAGGGAAAAAAGGAAGTACTGTGTGTTTATGAAAAGTATGATAGATAACGCATTGACTTGAAACCCTTTCATTTTATTTATTTATTTATATTTAAAGTTTCCTTTATTCAATCCTTTTTGGAGAACAGTAAGTCAGTAGCTATTGAAACTTAAAATGTACATACCCATAATTTTTAAAATTTTAATTCTAGTGTAATTAGCATACAGTATATATTAGTTTCACTTCAATAGTTTAGTGATTCAAAAATTTGAAACCCCTTCATTTTAAAGAAGGAAGATGCATTGGCACAAAGTCAAAATATGTAATTGTGTTTTCTTATTTTAGAGGGTCATACACACAGGAGACCTAAGATCTAAGTTAGTCTGAGGTGCCATGTAGATCTGTGGATTGGGGTTAGAAGTCCACCTGCTAGCTCTTTTGCACAATGTATGCATGACATAAAAGTAGTTCTCAAATTAATTTTTAAAAATGGTGACTGAAATGTAAGTTCCCTGATAGACAGGTATCTTTTCGTAGTTCTTAGTTTTGTCAGTTCTTAGTGCTATTTAAACAATAATTGTTACTAAACAGAATGCTTATTACAGCTTTATCCTTAAACTTTATTATTTTTTTCATCCATACTCATAAGGGAAGCTTATGTTTATTGTACATTCCCTCCTTCAGGATGTCCCCCCTCCACACCCCGAAGGACTTAAGTTTTCGTTCATCCTTTTCATCTTCCTGATAGTGTGACAATGGTCTATGGCTAGAAAGCCCCCACCATTTTAGAAGCTGTTCTCTGAAATTACTTTGTCTCTTCTTTTAAATATTCCAGATTATTTGTTTGTCCTTCTGGAAAAGACTAAAACTAATACAGTAGTCCCCCTTCCTCAATGGTTGCCCTTCTTGTGGATGCAATTACCCCCATCACTTAGCTGATGACCCTTGCTCGACTCTCATGAAAAGGTCAGTACTGGCCTGCTGCCATGTCACCTGCATCATATACGACACTTCATCTCATCACGTAGGCATTTTATCATCTCCCATCTCAGAAAGAAGAGTGAATTCAGTACAATGAGATACTTTTGAGAGAGAGAGACCACATTCACATCACTTTTATTATAGTATATTGTTGTAATTTTTCCAGATTATTATAAGTTACTGCTTTTAATCTCTTACTGTGCCTAGCATATAAATTAAACTTTATCATAGGTGTGTATCT
Source organism: Mustela erminea (assembly GCF_009829155.1). Classification (NCBI taxonomy): domain Eukaryota; kingdom Metazoa; phylum Chordata; class Mammalia; order Carnivora; family Mustelidae; genus Mustela; species Mustela erminea. The sequence goes on from NC_045614.1 coordinate 44,899,363, forward strand.
ATAGGAAATATCATAGTATACATAGAATTCAGTACTATCCATGGTTTCAGGTATGTGCTAGAGGTCTTGGGATGTATTCCCTGTAGATCAGGGTGGGGTGGAGGGTGGACTATTATATGCCAATAACTTAACATCCTGTAGTCATTTCCTTTACTTTTCTATCTTTCTGACCCAGAAAACAAGTTACTTTTAAACCTTTTCCAATAAATTCTACAAGTAGACATTTAAAAAATTAAGTTGGCTAGTTTCTATTAACAACTGCTAATTGTAGGGAAAACCCAGTGTATGCTTGCACACAGGATTTTAACTTGCATCATGTGTTTGCCGAAATCCTTTAGTGCCTGAGCAGTGCTTTCAGTTCTTATTGAATAATGAGGAACTAGTAGCTTTTCCTGAGCAATCTGTCACATAATGGTTTTGGATAATTTGTGTTTGGATCAAAGTTTTCTTAATGTCTAATGGATGTTAGTAGAATGAGGAAATGGAATTTCTAAATGTCTGCCACCAGTTGCATAACAATTTATGATGGTAGTTATCAATGCTCAGATTATTTCCTCTAAATTCATATGCTGTAGAAGAATAAAGTATTTGAAGTGACTGCTATTGAGATAGAGATCTGAAGGTAAAAATTTAACAAAATCCTTTTTCCTTTGACTTTCGAATTCTACCTTTCATTACTCTAATTCTGTTAACCTGCTAAGCTGCTAAGACAGTAAGTATAATCCTATTGCTAGACAATATTGTTTTTGGTGAAAATAACTTATGGTTTATAAATTGTATCTGCATTAAGAGGAAGTATATATGGCCAGTGAGTATTAGGTGGGGATGTGATGGTTTGGGCTTCCCTGGAATGCAGTGACTCTTACTACTGTGTGTCCCTTGTGGAGACCCTGGAAGATATTTCTATGGAGTTGTTAAAAGAGATGCTGGCTCTCTGGGGACATGAAGCTTTTAGACTCCAGTGCTTGTCCAGTGTGACTCTTGCTTTCTTTCACGTCACCAGTCCTCATGCCTCCTTACACCTCCTGGTGAGAAGGGGTCCTGGAAGGCTCTTTGTGAACTGCTGCAAGGACATTCACAAAAAGGGGCTCCTGGGTGGCTCAGTTAGGTGAACATTTGCCTTCGGCTTGGGTCATGATCTTAGGGTCCTGGGATTGAGCCCTGCCTCAGGCTCCCTTCCCTGCTCAGTGGGGAGTCTGCTTCTCCCTTTACCCCTCCTCCCATTTGTTCTCTCAATCTCTCTTTCTCTCTCTCTCTCTCTCTCTCTCAAATAAATAAATTAGATCTTAAAAAAAAAAAAAATTACATCTCAAAAAGGAACCGCTACTGCCCTGCTGGCTAGCTGTATTTCTGAACTGTATTCTTCTGTATAACCTGATATCACATGTGGCCTGTAATACTGGAGTGTTCTAAGTCTAGCGTCCATTTGAATCTAAGAGAAACCTCTGCTAAGTATTAAACACCTAAATAGAATATTAAGATCAAATGAGGGAAAAGTTTGGATTTTGGGATGATTTGATGTGGTGGTAAAAGGCAATTGTGCACCTCACTAACTAGAATTACTAGTATAATGAGCACAGAATCTAACTCAGTTTTTGAGGTTTTATACTCCGTATCAGTGTTGGATGCATTTAATTTATGAAGCACCAAAAACACAACTTGAAAACTAAAAATTTATCCCTGATAATCATGTGCTTTGTCTGAGTAAAAAATTTGGCTTACTGTCTTGTCACTGTTTCCATATTATTTTGTCAAAATAACATTTTCATTTGGGTGTAGTTGTAAAGGAATGGATTAGCCTTGATTTTTGGTCACTGGTGTAAGACTTTGACAGATTAACCATCTTACTGTGGTGCGTAAAAATTAATCATTTGGAGGGTTTTGCAGGAGTTAAAACTAGGGGCCTTTTGTTTTCTCCAAGCTGTTTTTTGTGAAATCCCACAATTATATAAAATGACATTTTTAGATTGTTTTGTTTTTATCTTAAAAATTAAGGTGTGACATACTTTCTTCATATAAATCAGTTACAAATGTGTAGCCTCATTGAAATCATGGACACCAAATGACTGTTTTCTTCCCATTTTCTTCTCTGGCAGCTTTGGAATGTTAAGGATCTACAGAACACAGTTTGTAAAAGCACTGCTTTCTGCAATTATATAATTATTGGGGTTCCAGATGGAGTATTTTTGTTGGTAAAATGTCTAACTTAATAATAGTTTTAGTTTATATAAACATATCATTTTTGAACCTGATTCCTTTCTTAGATTATTTGTGAGTCAGTTTATTTTTTAACCCCAGTACACTGACTTTTATAGGTATTGCCACTTCTTGGTGGGAGAGGGGGGTGTTGTATAAACTTAACCTAGGGACATCTGGGTGGCTCAGTCATCTCACCTGCTGTTGGCTCAGGTCATGATCCCAGGGTCCTGGAATCGAGTCCAACATTGGGCTCCCTGCTCAGTGGGGAGTCTGCTTCTCCCTCTGACTGTTGCTCCCCCTGCTTGTACTAGTGTTCTCTTTCTTTCTCTCTCTCTCTAATAAATAAGTAAAATCTTTAAAAATAAACTTAACCTAAACAATTAACAAGAAAGTTATATATTTATATAGTAGTTTATGTCTTCTCTCCCTTCCTACCAACCATCCACCCATCTATCCGTCTATCCATCTACTCTGCAAAAGTTATTTGTGCCAGGGGAATTAGAGATGAAAATATAATCATCATGTTGAAGAAGCTCACACTCAACTTTATTGTCCTAGGATAATAGCGTATTTGGTTATTCTTTACCATAGATGATTTCCTTCAAACGTAGAGTGAAATGTGTATCTGTGTATATTCATAATGCAAATACATATAAACACTTAAAAATGTGGTAGCATTTGATGAACATTTACCTTTTCCCCCCCATATGGTAGACTGTGTGCCTCCAAGAAAGTCTAAAAACCTTTGGCGGGATGTTGCATTGATTGTGATCTCTCTTCTCCTGTATCTTCATAATTTTAGGACTATATGAGAAACTCTCTTTTATACTCCCCTTTCAGTTTCTAATCTACTATGAGATTTGCCACATACAATGTTGGAAAGAAATAGTATCAGCATTTGGCAGCAAATTAATTTTTGCAAAAACAGGTGATATGTAGCAGTAGGTTTTATTTGTTCACGAAAATAAATTTAGAGTTAAATTATGACTCAGTGCATTTTAAGACTGCACACACATAGAAGGTAGGTTTAGCAAACCTGTGATTCAGCCCCAGCTGAAAGCACTTCTATTTTCTCCTCTTCTTTGTACGTACCTTGCCAATTAACATCCCCATAGCAATTAAACTATCTGTAATTACCCCTAATACAGATTTATTTCTTTGGGCATTAGCCACACTGCATGTTTTACAATTACTTACCCTTCAAGCACAACTATTGGTAGTTATCTAAGATGTTTAGATACAGAGGCTTAACAGTTAACAATATAAGTTCATGTTTGCTAAGAAAACGTATAAAACAACTGAACATTCAGAGCTTGGGTAGTGGTATTCAATGGCAGTGCCTCCCTTTTTCTTTGTATTAGTGCATTACCAGTCCCTTCAATTGAAATGAATACTTACAAGTGAGAAGAGCAACTAGCATAATGTTATTTAAATTGAATGTAGACTCCATTTTTAATAATAGATAGTCTGGAATCTTAGATAAAAAGGAATGATAAATAATACAATAGAACCCAAATCATTCATCTTTGTATCGTTCTACAGAGACATGTTGATTTCCATCAGATATTTTCCTGGCATAAAGCCTTGCTTTGTTTTTGCAATTTTTTTTTCTGTGAGTTTTTATGTTGAAATATTTTCCCCATTAGCATGTATTGACTCATTTTATTTCTGGCGAAATATTGAAATAGCTCAGTTTAACGGATCATTTGGGAGCTTTTGCCAATCTTGAGAGGATAAGAAACTTGTTGAAAATTATTTTTGCCCTCTCAACAAAAGACATTAGATGTTTAAGCATTCTAGAATTATCATATTGAATCTAATAAAAGTCACCATAGTGATTAAGGCTCTTCCCAGAGCCCACCAAGATTTGAGTACCGAATAAAACAGAGTTTCCATTATTCTCCTAATTTTCCTTACTTGAGTGAAATTGAGGGGGTGGTGTTAAAGAAAGGAAGCCCACACTCTCATAGCCACTGTTTGTTTTCCCATCCCCTTATGTTAGACCTTGTGTTCCCTGCTGGCTGAATATTCCCATTTGCTACAGCTGAAATGCGGAGAAATACGGAAGTAATTTCTTCATTTCCAACATACCATGTTCTGAGGAATGTAGCAAATTTAAAGACGAACATCTTATGTCCAGTGTAGGGAACATTATGCCCTAATTTTAGGACCTCGACACTCTAGAACAATTCCAGTTATATGGGTCACTCTTAGGAGTGGGTTTTCCTGGGGCTCCTGGGTGGCTCAGTGGGTTAAGCCTCTGCCTTCGGCTCGGGTCATGATTTCAGGGTCCTGGGATCGAGCCCTGCATAGAGCCCTGCATAGAGCCCTGCATCGAGCCCTGCATCAGGCTCTCTGCTCCTCAGGGAGCCTGCTTCCCCCTCTCTCTCTGCCTGCCTCTCTGCCTACTTGTGATCTCTCTCTGTGTCAAATAAATAAATAAAATCTTAAAAAAAAAAATAAAAAGTGCCTTTCCTACATGTTGCTAAGTTTTAAAGATCCTGACGCAGGGCATAATGTTTTGTGCCTAGAATAATCATTTGTTCAGCTGTTTAGGAAAATTATGGAATTTAGTTTTTTCCCCTCTTCCAGTATTCTATATTTGTTTTCTTCATTTTCTCGAAGGAAAACTGGGAAATACTCTCTAAGGAACAAGGAATTCTGTGAGGAATATTGGTTCCATCCATCTTGCTTATTTGACCTTTATTGTAGAAAGAGTGTGTGTGTGTATGTGTGTGTGTGTGTGTGTGTACGTGCATGTATAAGTTATACAGTTTGTTCTGTTGTTACATGTGTCTATAAACAGCAATAACCACATAGGGAAATGATATGTAGGGAAATGTGGGAGTCATAATTGATCATATGATATTTTCCTAAGCAAAGGTTGCTGAAATAGTAGAATTAAATTACGATCTTCACCAGGAAAGGAAAAAGCTCTCAGCTAACAGCTGCATAGACAAGAGTATTGTCAACTCTATTTACAGAAAAGACAAAAAAGAAAAACAAAAGCCTAAATGTCTGCACTAGGGACTTTTTCCCTAAAAGAGGTACTCCCATCTGAAAGGAACTTTCTTCTTGTATCAGGCTGCACGTTTTCCTCCTGGGCCTACCTTAGTAGCAGTCTTACACATCCAAAGCCTGCTGCCTTCTGCATTATCTCAGTGCAAGAAACCTTCATGTCCTCTCTCATATTTTTGTCTATTCTTAATTAGCTTAGGCAGTTTCCAGCTATGCTCAGCTGCCTGCCCAGGTTATCCAACACAGTTTCTAAGCGAGGCACCAATAACTGTTTTTGTCAATGTGCTAGTTATAAAGTCCCATGGGTTTTTAATTGTGATCTACTTCAAATTTGTTTTCCCTTAAGCCATATCTTTAGTGAATCAATTAAAAAAGACATTTAAGGCCAGAGAGTGTTTAACATTAACTGTTTTACCCTTTATACCATATAGTACATGGCAGGTGCTGAGAAAACATGCAAAGAAAACAACTTCTTGTGGTATGAACAAATCCACCCCCCATGTATACACTCATGTATCATTAGAAATAAAAATGAATGGGGCGCCTGGGTGTCTCACAGGTTGTTAAGCATCTGCCTTTGGCTCAGGTCATGATCACAGGGTCCTGGGATCAAGCCCTGCATCAGGCTCACTGCTCAGCAGGGAGTCTGCTTCTCCCTCTCCTGCTCCTCCTGCTTGTGTTCCCTCTCTTGCTGTCTCTCTCTGTCAAATAAATAAACAAAATCTTAAAAAAAAAAAAAAAAAAGAAGAAGAGGAAGAAGAAGAAGAAAAGTGAAGTTAGCTTTAAAAATTAAAGAACCAAGTTAGTAAAGGGTAACAAATTAAGAAACCTCTATACTAGCATGTCCTCCTTACCAGATACTTTACTCACCAGTGGGTCAACAAATGAAATGGAAAGAAAAAAATACAAATGCATACATGTATAGTGAAATGTCAAACATTGTTGAATGTAGATGGTGGGTATATTGGTAATTATGATCCCTTTTCTAAAATTAAACTTTGTGAATGTGTAAGCACTATCATGGTAAAATACTAGGAGAAAACAGATGATGTTGCTTTTGTCTAATAAAAGTGATATCATTATCTAATATTTATAGACTCTTATAGGCTTTAAAACTTCATTTTTAAACTGCATTTCATTTAGTTTGAACTATGTCATCTAATGCATCTTTTCATGTGTGTTTAAAATCTCTCTAACTGTAGCTTTAGTATATATAATCTCTGATATTCAGCACAATGGGAATGCCTCAAAAGGTATCTACATTCCCATAATCCAAGTCCTTTTCATGGGAATAGACCTTCACTCTGTCTTAAAGAAACTTTCATCATGGAGAAGACTGCTGTCATGGTTTTATTGCACTCTGGTGCTTTATACTGGTATCCTCTCTGTGATTATTTTTGAAGCATTTCACAGGCTTTTGTTTGTCTCACAAATCTATACTGTAGACTTCTCAAACAAGGATTCTTTTTAAATCTTCTATACCTTATTTCCTACCTGCAAATTAGAAAATGTGGCAGTTTAGGCTGTATTATATTGTTCCGGTTTTCTTTGTTTTTTAAGAAAATCTCTAGGTACCCTTCTAAATGTATTCAATAATCACTGGCTTGAAAATTCCTGGTAAGAAAGAAATGTTGCCCTCTGGGTTCTTAGCACAGTGCCTCACCTATATGGGTGCTTAATAATTTAATGGGATTTAATGGAAGAGGTGGTCATATACTTTGCATATGTTTTATATACTTTTACTATAACACCTTTTTAATGGTATTTGTGAATCCTACCTTCTAACTATGTCCCAGATTTCAGGAAAATTATAGGTCAATGTACTGAGTCAGGTGGCTTGGTTTTGTTCTGGAAGCTTATCTCAAATCTAACAGAGGCAGTTTTGAAGACATTGGAACAGAGATATCATAACCTGTTGAGAATAGTGTGGGGGAGATCTTGTTCAGTGCTCCAAGTTGGCAGAACGAGAGAGCAGGTTCTCTTCTAGGTATGATGCTTTAGAGATCTCAGAACTGGGATCAGCCATTGTTTTCCCTCCCACTTTCCTGTATTTTACAGATAGATAGGTGACCATATTGTTGTTAATGGATATTTTTTTTCCTCCTTGGTGAAATAATTAAAAAAAAAAAGTCAGCCATTTGGCTCATTATTAAATTTTCTACTTAGTTTTCTATTAATTCCTTTTTACGACACTCTGGGCCCTTCCATTTAAGAAATAATAAATGAAAGAGAAGCAATAAATGAAAGAGAAGAACAATGAAGCAGATAAATGTGGATTAGCTGCCTTCTTCGGTAATACTCAGAAAGAACCACATGCTTGTATCCTAATTAACGAATCTGAAGTATGGTGGCAATTTATACTTCAAACAATATTCTGTAGTCTTTTCATTCTATCAGGTTTTATAGGAAGATGACACAAAGACTCCATTGTTATATTGTTACACAGATATAATTCTATAAACATAAAAATATTGATTATTCTGGGGGCATTAAGAGCTGTTTTTTATTTTACTTGCATAAATGATAGTTTTTATATACAGCTGCACATTTTAATGTTAGAATCTTAAAGTTCTTAAATTATAAGTCTAAACATTTCATTTTGATTGTGAATTTCCCTTCCCCACCCCAAATAGCAAGAAGATAATATATAGTATCTTTCTCTTGGTAGCAAGATGATAAAAAAAGTTGCCATCTATGCTCAACTCCCAAGAAAAATTCTTTCTTACTCTTTATTTTTTCTTTCAGTGAATATCTGTTCTAATGTAATCCAGTCAATGGAGCTACTCTACTATCCTTACAGAGTCTAAATTACACTATTTTCAGATGTGGGGATAGTTAACATAGCAGAAAATGACAGAAGGTAATGAGGCAACATTTATTTTAGCTATTTTAAAACCTTAGTGGCTGGAGGCTACCTGAGGGGTCCTCTAGTCTCCAATTTCTGTTATTTTACAAATCAGGAAATGCAAACCACACACAGATCTAGTTGATATTTTCTCATCAACCAGAAATCACATCTTCAGAATTCTCATTCAGTGATTTCTACCATCACAGTTTTATTGTTGCCTTTAGCATTTAGAGTTGGGTAGTGATTATGGGAAGGACTGCTATTTGCCAATTATATCTATTCTTACTTTGTTCTTTAATAATAGAACCCCAATCTTATTTAGGGCATCAGTGTACCTAGATAAAATACTGTAATTGCTAGTATGTTTGCAACTAATATGACCATGTAACTAAGCTTTATCCAATGTAATATAAGCAGAAATATTTGGAGAGACTTCTGAGAAGTCTCTTCCATGAGAGTTAATGTAGTTAGAAATTGTGCTTTCCAGTCCTCTGCTCTACTTCCTTCTTTCTACTGCTGGGAACATAGACGTGATGGCTGGAGCTCTAGAAACTATCATGAACTAAGAGGTTATCTTGATTAATGTAATGCTAGAACAGTGGGGCAGGAAAGAGGGGGAATGAGAAAAGAAACCTAGGTTAATTGATGACTGTGAAACTGCTATACCAGCCCTATGTTGCTTATTAGGAATTTTTCCCCCTTGTGAGTAAGAAATGAACTTCTTGGGCCCCTGGGTGGGTCAGTCGGTTAAGTGACTGCCTTCAGCTCAGGTCGTGATCCTGGAGCCCGGGGATCCAGTCCCACATTGGGCTCCCTGCTCAGCAGGGAGTCTGCTTCTCCTGCTGAGCTTTCTCCTCTCATGCTCTCTCTCTCATTCTCTCTCTCTCTCAAATAAATAAATAAAATTTTTAAAAAAGAAATGAACTTTTTATTTTGAGTTATCATTGTGATTTTTCTTTCTCATTGTAATCGAACCAGTTTGAATAAGGAAAGTTTCAAAAGAATGATAAAAATGAAGAATTTCAGCAGCTGAAGGAGGCATTATAATCAGTACTGGTATAATCCCAGAAAATCGCAAGGAAATTCTTAATCTTGGAAGAGTTACTTGATTTCTCTATAGCTCATCTAATTTGAAAAATAGGGGCAATGATAAAGCCCTTACTGCTACTTCATATTGTAATAATGTAAAAGGTCTTGGAAAAAAAGTAAGATACTATTTATATGCAGTATATTATTTATTTAAAATATTCTCTTGATCTAATGCAGAATCTCTTAACTGAAAGTCTGTGAATTCCTTGATATTTTATTTAAAAAATGTAATTGTGCATACAAATGTTTTTCAGAGAGATAGTCCTTTAAATCCTAAAAAAAAATCAAGATACCAGAGACCATGCCCCGAATGGGAAAGTGATACTTATTTAGAAGGGGACCTCTTTTATTGTGGAGCAGCTAAAATAGAAGATTGTCTTAAGTCCTCTCTTCACCATCATAATCAACATTTAATAGCAATCTCTGAATGTCTAAAATTGACAGATATTTCAAGTTCTTTTTTCAAACACCACTTCTTCCCCAAAGCATTTTTTATTTAAAGTGTCAAGTAGGAAATAATCTTTTCCTTTTCTAAATTCCCAAAGGACTTTAATAAATACTCTCTTAAAATACTTATCTATATGATTATACTTATCTATGGGTCCTCAAATTCCTAGAAAGCAAGTGTCAAGCCTAGACCTGCATTAAATCCTCAACCACTTAGACATATGAGTTATTCAATAAATACTTAATAAATAAATTAATCCATGAAAAACATTTGCTTATTTTAGTATTGCATACAGTATATTTTTTTACATAACCCAGGTCTAAAAAATAGCAAACTTCAGTCTCTAAAAGTAATTTTAGAATATAAATTTAGAATACAGGAAGGGCTTCCAACCTGATCCTGAGTTCAGCCATTAGAATATGGCACAGAGACAAAGTAGATGGTAATCTACAATACATGGTTGAAATGCAGATCTTGTCACTTATCTTCTGTCCCTAACCATCCAGATGAGGATGGAAGTTAGAGTTGTGTGTGGGCTTTCCCAGAAAAGTTAGATTTTAAAAGGTATGAACAATTTCTATTTAAGAAATATCCATTGTTACCACACTATACATTCTGTGTAGTAATTATAAAAGAGAGAAAAGTTAATTGAATATTTCCTTAAGATACAAACTCTACTTTGTCATGTCATCCCAAAAAAATATTGGCAATGCAAAATTCTACCAGTAAGAAAGCTCTTTATTCTTGATTACATCGTATATGCTTATATAAAATTTTAGTTTAATTAAACTTGTTTGCTTTTTAATCAGTTCATTTCATTTTTACTGAGATATTGTAAATTCTTAGATATTCCACCAAAAACCTATCTGGAGATTTTAGGAGGCTTAGGAACAATGCCCTATTTTCCTGCAAAATTTAGAATCAATTAGGAGACATACTTAGTAATCACACTAATAGAAATAAAAATACAGCAGTTATTGCTGAGAAAGGGGAAATATAGAATAAATTTGTTGAAATAGTGGCAGTAATTCACCGCTGAATTAAACAGATTTATCCATCCAGTTACTTGTACACCTGGACAACTGTTGTTGTTTCATAGGACTGGCTCTGTGCTACATGGTCAGAAAGCAGAACAGAAGGCACCCTTTCAGAAGTATAGGTTTCTGAAGAGATAATAGAAGAAAACGAGGTGCTTATGTCCCATTTCTTCTTCCATACTCATGGGGAACAGTCCAAGAGTATTATTCTACCATTGTCCCTCCAAAGGGGAACATGTGGCATGGGTAATAAATGCTTCCTTCTTTTTACACATGTATTTCATTGTATTTCTTTACTACTTTTTGATGTCATCATTTTTATCACCAATAATCCAAAAACTTTAATGGACAGTCATCTTCCCTTATGAATCACATATAAAATTCTTTTTTTTAAAAAAGATTTATTTATTTATTTGACAAAGAGGCAGGCAAAGAGAGAGAGAGGAGGAAGTAGGCTCCCTGCTGAGCAGAGATTCCCAATGTGGGGCTCGATTCCAGGACCCCAGGATCAACCTGAGCCGGAGACAGAGGCTTTAACCCACTGAGCCACCCAGGCACCCCAGATATACAATTCTTAACTTGATGTCCCAGATCCCTCTGAACTAGTTCCAGAGTATCTAAAATCTATACCCCATTGGTTGTATTCCCATAGCATTTGCACCTTCAAATGATTTAGTTCATCATTATGTCTGGAAAATCCAGTTTGGTACATTTTCATAAACACTGTCAGTGGTTCTCACATTGACACATTGAAAAATTTAGTGTCCTTTGTTCATGAGTGTACACATATAGAAACAGAAGCCACATTGAAGGGATTTGGGAGTTGGAGTGAGTCTATTCTGATAAGATGCTGGTGAATATTATAACCCACCACTATGGCATATAAAAATTTCACATGTTTTCTATTAATGTTGCTTTTAATGGTAACTTATTTAATACCTTTTTCTGATCTTACCAACCATGTTGAATACTGAAGTGCCAAATTCTGTTATTCTCTGTCTTATGACTCTTATTTCTTATAGAATACTTACAGAATCTACAATTATTGAATTTACCTGTTGATTACTTATCTATTGTCTTTCTCCCTCCCCAGGATATAAATGCTGTAATTGTTGTCATCTGTTTGTCTGACTCACCAGCACTCAATCTTTTCATTTACTTACTTTCCCACTGGTTCTCTCTCCCTCTGTCTATATTTCCATGCTACCAATGATCAGTTGTTCTTTAAAGTAGAAACAGATGAAATAATTTCATATTCTTCATTGGAATATACTAAGTCAATATTGATAAAAAGTTGTTTATATAATGAAATATGAATATGAAGATAAGTCATTAAATATTCCTATTTTATTTTTATATTTTACTTATTACAAATATATATGTTTACTACATGGAACTTGATAGATGCTTAGGAAATATTGATTGCATTTGTGGCAACATAGTAGTTAGTAACAGGAGAGCAGTTTGGGGGTTTATGGTAATTTTAGTTTTGTTGTTTCGGAGATTACCAAAATGTTTTCCAGAGTGTCTGTATCATTTTATATCCCTGTCAGCTATGTGTTAGTTATTTATTTTCTCTACATTCTCCCCAACATTTAATGTTTCTTATTTTCTAATTTTAGCTTTTCTGACAGGTGTGTATTATAACTCATTATGATTTTAGTTTGCATTTTCCTAATAGCTAATGAACATCCATTCATATTCTTATCTATTCATCCTTCACAGTGAAATGTCTGTTTGTGGTGGTGGAGGGGGGTTCTGGCCCATTTTCTAACTGTATTTTTTTTTTCATTTGTTTAGTCCTATATTTCTTCATATATTACAGATTTTAATCCTTTAATGAATATGTGGTTTGCAAATATCTTATCTCAGGATATAGTTTGTGTTTTCATCTTCTTAACAGAGCATATCTCAGAGCAAATTTTTTTAATTTGATAAGATCCAGTTTATCAGTTTTTCCTTTTATTGACTATGCTTTTCATATCAAGTCTGAGAACGCTTTGCCCAGCCCTAGGTCCTAAAGATTCTCTCTTAGACTTTTTCTAAAAGATTTTTGGTTTTATATTTTGTATTTAAGTTCTCTAAAATATTGAAAATATTTCTTGATGAAGCTTATAGGAGTGGGGAAGCATTATAGGCAAAGGAAATAATATATTTGTATGGAGAGAAAAAAATACCATGAAATTTTCAAGAAAGGGAAAAATCCTGATTGATGAGTATAATATAAAGTACAATCATCAGGCAAAGGAGGATATTAGAAAGGGAACTTTGTATGAATTGGTACTGTTTGAGTTTTACCAGGCAATTGATAGGGATCCTTTGAAAGATTTTTAACAGGACGATAATGTGTTTAGATGTCTGTTTTGGAAAGGACACTTTGACTTCTGTGTGGAGAATGGATTTCAACCAGGGATTTTCATTTTTTATTCATTCCCAGGTAAAAAATGCTACAACAAAATAGAATGGTTTGGAGATCAATAAATGGCACAATTTAAAATGTCTGAAAGGAACCCTTTAGCTCCTTAATTAGAGTACATTCTGCAGAAGTTGAAAGTGATTCTACTCTGATTCGTGTAGCATTAGTAGATATGGAGAAGGATGTCTCATTAATCAACTTCAGACATTACTATGAAGAGTGATATCTGGGTTTATCCTGACAGACTCCGTCTTTCTCTTAAAAAGAGTGATTATTTTCATATTTTCCTGCCTATCTTCATGTTCTCTGGAAATTTTCATAACTAGCTTGATGAGTTGTCATTGGCTTTGATCTCTAAGAAAACTTGAGAAACAGTATTTTTTGAATGGCAACCATTACCACTACTCTGATGTTATATGAGAGGGGTAAGTGAGTGGTTTGGGATCCTTTAAAAAAAGAAATTGGCTGATTATTGAGGTTTACAAATCCAGATATTTTGTAACCATTGTTGCAAAAACTGATCAGTCAGGTTTCATCAACGTAAGCTAAAATCACCAGATGGAAGGCTATTGGAGATTATGATGCCCATACATTCTCAAAAGTATTCTCCAATTGCTACTTACTAGTTGCAAAAGTAAAATTATATCTTTATATTTATAAGAGAGGGGGCACCTGGGTGGCTCAGTGGGTTAAGGCCTCTGCCTTTGGCTCAGATCATGATCCCAGGGTCCTGGGATTGAGCCTCGTATGGGGCTCTCTGCTCAGCATGGAGACTGCTTCCCCCTCTCTCTCTGCCTGCTGCTCTGCCTACTTGTGATCTCTCTGTCAAAGAAATAAACAAAATATTAAAAATAAATAAATAAATAAATCTTATATTTATAAGAGAGGAGTCTGGTGATTAAATTTAATACTACCAACAGGACAAACTGACAATACCTAACCCCCAATGCAGTGCACTGAGAACACAATGTCACTTACACATAGAAAATATAATAAATTATGGTAGTTTTTTTTCAAGGTTAGATTTCTTGGATTGGTTAATTGCTTTGTAGTTATATAGGTGAGAATCTTTTTTCTTTGGAAAAACATTTGGCGAATCATTACATTGTACACTTAGAGTATCTTACTGTTTTATTTGTCCATTATACATCAGTAAAGCTAAAAAAATTATTTGTTTAATTCTGTAGAGAATTATTTAAGAATAAAGTGCCAAGATATCTGCTCCTTTAAATGATTCGGAAAAAAATAAGTATAACACTGAGAAGGAAAGAGGGAAAAGGAGGGTGCCTGGGTGGCTCAGTGGGGTAAAGCCTCTGCCTTCGGCTGGGGTCGTGATCCCCGGGTCTTGGGATGGAGCCCCGCATTGGGCTCTCTGCTCCGCAGGGAGCCTGCTTCCTCCTCTCTCTCTGCCTACTTGTGATCTCTGTCAAATAAATAAATAAAACCTTAAAAAAAAAAAAAGAGGGAAAAGGAGAGGAGAGGAAATAAAAAGAAAAAGCAAGTATCAAAATGTTTCTATTAGTTCTGAGTCATAATCATATAGGTATTCATTATACTATTTTTCAACTTTACTGTAAGTTTGGAATTTTTCAAGAAATTTTTTTGGCCAATGGGGAATCCAGATAATCAGTTTTAAACTGAGTGTTCTATATAATCTTGTCCAAAGTTATTACCTTTTATATGTAATTCTAGGTCAACCTTACCCAACAGTTTAAAGGTTTAATATACTTGCTTTACTTTATACTAGCTTGTTTCAAAGTTACAAACTTAGAACCACTGGTTTACTCTGGGCAAACACACTGAGGATCATTTTCGGATGTGAACATGATTGGAAAAGAAAATATTGTCAACAAAGAAAAATAAATGTTCCACATGATAAAGTTTTAGAAAACCCAAATCTGCTACATATTAGCTATGAGCCCTTGGACAACTTATTCAACATTCTTGGTTCTCAGTGTCTTTATCTATGAAATGAAAGTAGTAAGACATCTACTTCACAAGGTTGTAGTGAAAATTAAAGTAGATAATCATTAGAAAATGTGTAACTGATTCTGACACATAATAAGCACCTGAAATAATAATAGTGTATGGCAGAAAAAATATATATCTCTGGACAGAAGCCATCCTTCTATATTCTGCACTGCTCAGAATTAAATCTGTAATATCTTCCCCCACCCACCCACCAAAGCAGTAAGAAAATTTATTTTGAAATTGCAGAGAACCAACTAAATATATCACTTAGCATGAGGGTGGATTTATATTGTAGCATTACATGTGATTATGTGGCTATATCATGTAGACTACCCAGATTCTCGATTCCTAGAATTAAAGGTTGAGTTTGCTATATTTGTCCTTTGTTTTCAATATTTCTATACCATATTGACAAAAAAGGTAGAAGGATATGAATTTAGACAGTGGTTTCCCTGAAAAGAACTTTTAAAATGTCTACTTAAAGAGAGTCTTGAATTCTGCCTTAATCTCTGATTCATGTTGTTCTAAAATTAAGCCCGTTCCTCTGTATCTGGGATACATTTTGGGGGGAAAAAACAGTAACCCATCTTCTTAAAGCATGTACAAAAGAAGTAAGGCATCTTATTCCTCTTTCACACTCCATGAAATGTTAAGAACAGACTTTGCTTAATGTAATCAGTTATTCACTTTTCTTCTAATGTAACACTGTAATAATCTTAAGAAATAGAGACCTTTTTTGGATTTAGTTCTCTTTCTGCCAGTCTTACTTGAACAACTTTTTCCTCATGTTGTTCCATCTGCAACAGATCTAAGGGGAGATAGTTTCTCTTTAAGAAACAGAGGTGATCCGAGTCTCCTCCTGTAAAAGCCTGCACAGGGCTTTTTGCAGTTGATGGAAGGGATGCCAACAAGTAAAATGAAAAGCTCCTGCCATCTACCTAGCGCCTACACTCCCTGGAGCCAACAAAAGAGCTCAGCTCCAGAGCTGAAGAGTCTACAGGGCACTACATTAGTGATAAAGCTGATTATAAATAATAATGACCTTAGTGGATGATGAGAAATGCAGTAAACTTTTTCTGAGCCAGACAAGATGATGTAGGGGATAGAGTATAAATGCATGAAGTTTGTAAGGAAAGCAGATGCTGAGAGATTTTATTTCTCTTCCCAGTAATTTAAATGGACAATGAATTTAGTGGGTGCTCAGTAAATTTTTGTTGAATGAGTAAATAAGCAAGAGTTTTAAAAAACTGAGTTCTTAATGGAAGTCCATAAATTGAAGCATATTTGCATTTAATCCCAATTCTCTACTTAAACTCTATTTCAAGAGTAAGATCAGATTCCTGACATGGGAACATAGAAAAGGATGTCCATCTGTTTAGGGACAAAGAGATAGAAAGAAAACACATATACAGAATTAGATGGAGTTAACTAGATAAAGAGGTGTCTTCTTTGGTTCCCATGGCAGGGTATGGTGGGAAAGGGTAACATAAAGTGGATTGAGATCAGATCTTTTTTATCTGTTCTATTTTGTTTTGTGAGAAGCAGGACAGGAAGGTTAGGGCCATATAGGGTACTTGTTAGGATTTGACTTTTTTAGTGACCTTGCCTCTGGTTAGTTGTTCTAAGGCCCTGCTTGTTTGCACTGATAGACTTGGAATTACAGTACTTTATTGGTTTTAGAACTAGCTTATTATACTGAATAACTTTTGTGAAAGCATACTGAAAAGTCTGAAGTTACTTCCAAGTCAACACAGTGTTTAGCATTGCTACTACAGTTATACTTAGAGCAACGCCATTTAAACTTGGTGGGTTTTTAATCTCAGCTCTGAATTCCTAGGAATTCTATCTATGAGGATCCCACGTGGTTCCCTTGGGTCATAGTTTCTCAGATGTGACGTTATTCACATTTCGGGCCAGATAATTTTATTCAGAGTTGGTTATGCATTAGAGGATGGTTAGCAGTATGCCTGGCCTCCACCCACTGGATGCTGGTAGCATCCACCAACCCCCTCCGTTGTGGCTGTTAAAAACCAGTCTTTCAAAGCCTCTCTCTTTGTTAAAAGGAAAACCAGAGTCTTCTGAGTAAAGGGCTTTTTTTCTCTTTATATGATAAGAAAATCTCTATGTGTTCTCTAGCCAATATAATAAGGATAAATCAGTTTTACCCCAGAAAGTCAATGAGAAATACCATTTACAAAACAGTTTTTCTATAATTTGTCTCTCCCTGCTCTCCCTCTCTCCCTCTCTCCCTCTCTCCCTCTCTACGCACACACACACACACACACACACACACACACACGTGCACACCCACAGACACGCACGCGTGCACACAGCTTCAATTAATAGACATTTTTTGCTAATGGTCACTCCACATGTCTGAGCAATTTGTAGCAGATAAATATTGAGGCGTGTAATATTTTTATCTAGCTCATGGACCAATTTTATGTCATTGTTACATAATATTTAAAATGGGCTATTTTGGGGGTGCCTGGGTTGCTCAGTACTTCAGTTTCTGTCTTTTGCTCAGGTCATGATCCCAGGATCCCCACATCAGGCTCTCTGCTCGGTGGAGAGCCTGATTTTCCCTCTCTCACCCCCCCTGCTTGTGCTCCCTTTCTTACTGTGTCTCTTTTTGTCAAATAAATATATATAAAATCTTATAAATAAATAAATAGAAGATAAATAGATAAAATGGAATTTTTTTTTTTTTTCCATAGACTGTTTTAATTTTGTGAACCTGTTCTCTCTGAGTCACTGTTATAGGAATCGGATTACTTCTTGGAAAACAAATAAGGCCACAGACTTTCTCATGTGGATCCATACTTTTGTCTTGCTCCTTGATTACTTTATTACTGGCCCCATTGCTTTTGATTGGAAAAGAAAGTCCAGTCAAGCTGCTTTGATTGTCATTCCAATGGGTGCCTTGGGCAGTGATTTCTGAACCATTCATTCCTTTGAAATTTTGTTCTCAACTGGAGAAATGTCACAGTTGTCTTAGCTTTTGACTCTGGCTTTTAGTGAGTGAGGCAAGGAATAGGAAATAAGATCACTTTCTAGAAGAAACAATGAGCAGTTGTATGCCTATCAGGTGACTTACTGTTGAAGATTCCAAAACATTAAAAAATATTGATTAAGTTTCAACCTGTCGGGAAATTATTGCCATAACTTTCATTTTGCCCCTAGATTTGCTGAGGCTCAGAGCTGTGTTTAACTTGCTGAATCTTGTATTATGGCCAGAAAGAGACCTCAGGAGCCCCATTCCCCAGGTTCTTATTAGCCTTGACAAGAGTGTTGTTAAAATTGCAGACTCCTCAGAGTCCCAAAGAGATGCAGTTTCTTGCAATTTCTATGCAAAGTCTAAAACAATCTCTGTATATATTTTGGCTTCTGAAATACATTGTGAGGTAATAGATCAGGTTATACTATCTCTGTGAAGACAGTTTCTTTTGTTTATAGTTGCTAATCATTTTTCTTTTTCCCTTCCTCTTTGCTATATTTATTTTGACATTAATGTTGGCTTTGACCTTAAAGGAAAAAAAAAATACCAGACATTTTCCAGATTTAGGCTTTTATTATAAACCACTTCATATTTTAAATGGTATGTCTCAGGGGAGAAATGTATGAAGAATTGATGGAAGTCAGAAATTTTTAGTTAGTAATTATCACCTACCATTAGAAACAAGTGCAAATCACATGATGTCAAAGTGAATCTATTACATATCATAATCAAAGATGAATCAAAGTAATTACCAGCCAAACAGGGATTGAATAGAACTTAAAACCAATTAAACTATTTATTTCAACTGTACCACTGAATAAACACGTTAGTGTTTTAATTTGCTCCTTTTTTCATTTACTTCAGCAATATGTTTGCTAATATGACTGAGATGCACAATTGCTATTTAATTAACCTATTTTTGTCAGCACCTCACATGAGCTGCGTGAAGTAGACGTGCTAAAGTCTCAATAATAATGAGCCAGATAAAAATAACAAACATGAAATTTATGCCAGTCATTTTACAACTTATGCCGAATTGCAACAATACCCAAGGAAATAAGGAAACAGATTATCTTAGAGAAATTGGATTGAAAATACTTACAAATCATGTTGAACCAACAAAAAATTACTCTAAAGTTGAGTAAAATTTTTGAAAAGTGTAATTATACTGTTTCATCATCCTCCACTTTGTTTTATTGCTATTAACTATTGACAGTGAATCACCTTGAGGCCTTGGATCTGATTTGGAATAACTGAGTTGGTAATGGACATGAAAAGTTCTGGCAGGATGCATTTTCCACGAGATCCTCTGTCATTGGAGTGAGTTACTTTTCTGGTTCTTGAGTAAGGGATTATAAAAGTATCAATTTCCTGTTTTTTCCCTATGGCCAGTACCAAAACCCTAGGATGGCTTGGGTTATTTTGACCTTGTTGATACACATTTTTCACAAAAGTGAGGTAACGGACAATGTGAAGAGAAGCCATACCTTTCTTTACTTTCAAATAGTAGGAACATAAGAAAGAGGGAGTAATTCAATTAAATATAAAAAGACTCCCCTACAAAGTGTTGTACTCTGGCATTTGGCTCATGAAGACAAACATCTACCTGGACTTTCAGCTTTTCATCCAGTTTTACTGACAGATAGACATAATTAGTATAGAATTAGATAAAATAATTTTCTGAACAGCCTTTTTTTTTTTCTTTCACACATTTATAATTTACTTACACTTCATAATCAGGAAGCCTTCCGTTCTCTAAAACTGCTGCTTATTAGCCAACTTATCATGGGACCCAGAAAGGTAATGGAAGCTCCTGCCTTTGGGACAGGTTTTTTGTTTTTGTTGTTTTGTTTGTTTGTTTAAGTATACCTTTATTTTATTCCCATTATTCTGGTTACTGTTAGAAGTGTAATCTAGTGGAGTTCTACTTTCTATTTCTTAGAACAAATAGAATGTTATACCTGTGAGAGCCCTCAAAGGTCTGGACCAAGCCCTATTACACAGATAAGAAAACTGAGGCTCAGAAAGGCAAAGTGTCCTAAGGTGAGAATTACAGCTTGGGTTTTCTGGCTCCCTGAATCCCCCCAGCCCCTTTATCACACAGGCTCATTAACTTCTAGTCCTTGTGTGTGTTTAGCACTTTAAATTACCTCAGAGGTGCCTTGATTACAGCGTTTTAATGAGTGACACAAGAGATCAGGCTCCTTTCTTTCACATGGAATGTTTTATATCCCTAACTCAGATTTGCTTAACTGAGGTCAAATTTACATTAAAGAAGAATCTGCAGGGTCTAGCAGGTGGCATTTCTGGGCAAAAGTGTAGCAGTACCATTTTTGGTGTTCTGTTTGAACGTGTTCATCTTCAGGGCACCTGGGTGGCTCAGTCATTTGAGCATCTGTGTTCAGCTCCAGTAATGATCCCAGGGTCCTGGGACTGAGTCCCACATGGGGTCACTGCTCAGCGGGGAGCCTGCTTCTCCTTTTCCCTCCTCTGATTCCCCTGGTTGTGCTCTCTCTCTCTCTCTTTCTCTCTCTGTCAAATAAATATTTTTTTTTAAAAAAGTTCACATTCAAATACTAAAATATCTTCTTTGCCAAACCCAGCCTGTCTACAGGCAGCTGCTAGGCAGCTCTTGAGTGCATCACCCTGTGGACAAGTGATGAGCACTCTTTCAGGTATGGAAGCACAGTCAGCATTGCAGTTCCTTTTAGAATACTTGGTGTCCCAAGTACTATGCCAGACCCTGTTTTGACTAAGCTGGATGGCCAGAATTCAAGAAGATGCATATCTTTGGGGACATAAAATGCGCCCATAGAAACCATCTTTAGTCCATCTAGTCTCCCCAAAGTCTAGACCTGCAAAGGATCTACAATTGCATGTCTCAGAAACTCCACAGGGGAAATGAGGCTGCAGCCTGTAACCTTCCTGGGAGCAGGAAAAAAAACAGAAACAAAAACAAACAAACAAATAAACAAGAAAAAACAAAACCAACAACAAAACAAAACAGAACAAAAAAACCCTAACAGACAAACCAAATCACAGGACAAATCCACCATATGTACCAAACAATCAGTGTAATTATGTTCTATAGTTGAGGAATTACATAAATTGCCCATTGGGAAAGAAACCTTAATCTCTACCCCTCCCTTGAAATCTATAAACAGCTGTGTGAGTCTCTCTATTTTTGAAAGGTTGAACACATTTGATCGGGGAACCAACTTGATTTCCTAATCAGGTTCAATGTGAGCAGAGCCAGTTAGAGATGTGTGTGATTCTCCCAGTGTGCGTCTTTGATTCATGCGCTAATTATGTCGATCCTTTGGGGAACACAGCCACGAAGCTGGGTCCTCCTTGATTAATGCTGGCTGAGAGCCATGCAGCACGCAGCGGAGAGCAGTTCAGCATCTCTAGTCCCAGCTGAGAATATGGTCCCATTATCTCCCAGCTGCCTAAGCAATCCATAAGGGCCTGTTCTGCGTGGATGATCAGTGTAGTGGAAGCAGGGACTTGCTGAGAGCTGAAATCTCTGTTTGATTTGCTGTAACATGTAAAGCGAAACTGGGACATTTTACTTTACAGTCTGTAAGTATCAGGTTTTTTTTCCCCCCTCTTTCTCCCTACAGCTCCATGTGAATGTGACTTTGCAAGCTGCATTTGATTTTCTATTCCATCGCTCTTTGTTGAATCAAGCTGGTGAGACAGAGTGTAATCTGTTTAGAGCTTGCTGTTTCTGTCAGATCTCTTTTATAATTTATTCATACAGGAAAATAAGAGACCTTTCAGAATGCTTTTATAGAAGTTAAAAATATTTGGTTTTATTTTTAATTTGGAAGCATGACTGTATTGTCTGTGGTGCTCAGGATGGTTAGAGCATATGTTTATCTTCTGTATCTCTGGCTATTGCAAGAAAAATGTAAGTAAAAGTAATGTATACGTAAAGAGATCATCTGACACGCACTTCTGTATAAGAGAAGAGTGTGTCATTATTTCCAGAATTTGTTTAAGATAGTTTATTTTGCGGCTCTCTGCTGCCACTAAGAAAGGCAGAAACAGGAAAGTTTCTCCTGTTTTTCAGTTGCATGCTGTTTAGAAACTTTGCCAAGGGTGGGGAGTGGGAGTAATATATTAGGAATATTTGCACATATAAATTGCATATCTCCTTTTTCATGCTGAGGTTCAGTGTTTTAAAATAAGAGTCTATTCTTTAGCTCAGTTTTGCTTTTGAATGTGCCACTGTTTATGAAGTAATGTTAATTAAAAACCAAAAAAAAAAAAAAGATTTTCAAATCTGAGTTCATTTATCCTTCATGTGTCTCCAAATACAGTCTATCAAATTAATATTTGTTATCCATGCAAGATGAATTGGTCATGAAAATGATATTAGAAATTAATATTGTTGATAATGTTTGCATGGTGTCTCTCAAATGATCAATGGCTTAGTGAAATTAAAGATTGTTATCACTAAGTAAAGGGATATGTGGATTTTGTTGTCTGGGTTTCCCTAACCTAAATATAAATCACACTTTTCTTCCTGGATCAAACATAGAACAATTGAGCTGTTGTAAGAATAGAATTTGAATATAAGGGGCGCCTGGGTGGCTCAGTGGGTTAAAGCCTCTGCCTTCGGCTCGGGTCATGATCCCAGGGTCCTGGGATCGAGCCCCACATCGGGCTCTCTGCTCCGCGGGGAGCCTGCTTCCTCCTCTCTCTCACTCTCTGCCTGCCTCTCTGCCTACTTGTGATCTCTGTCTGTCAAATAAATAAATAAAATCTTAAAAAAAAAAAAAAAAAGAATTTGAATATAAGAGGCTTGAGCTTGAACCAATGGCCAGAGCTGGTATGGGCCAAAATGAACTTGACATCATTCATACCTGAAAAGGGGAATCAAAGTGCCCTCAATGATCTTGAGACCATGGAGCCAGAGGATCCTGTAATTTCCAGAGTGGAAATACAATTTTCCTGAATAGACAGTAAGTTCTCAGAGCAGAGAAAAACCACAGGCTGTGAAGTATGAAAGTGTCTCACTGGTGGAGGCAGAGTTTGTTCTCATTAGATTTGGTTGAAAGGAATGATACAAGGGAGAAAGGACTCAAAATAGTTGGTTGTCTACAGGAGCACAGGAGTTTTGAGGGCTTGAGGTTTGGAGGGAAAAGGTAACAAGCCAATAAAGCAAGCTTAACATCTGGCCAGATGGAGCAAAAGGAGAATGGCTGTGTTAACCTCTGGGTAGCGAACAGTCCCAAGGCTGTCCTTGCAGAGAAGTCTGTTTTCTGGGGGGGAAAAAAGAAACAAAAACCAAAAACAAGTGTGTTGAAGGATGTGAATCACTCAAATCTGAAATGTACGCAAGTGGTTTTTGATGGTTACAGTTCCTCTAAACAAAAGAATGGCATCATGCTTCTGAAACCGAGCTGACTTTAGCAGGCGATAGTTACTGAGGAAGCCTCGGCTCTTTTTTAGAAAAACAAAAATTGTTGGTGTTTTTCTAACTAGTGCAAGGATATGATCTTGCAAAAATGCTGCCTTGTTTAAAATTATGAGAAAGTAGTCCTGATGTGTGTGTGTGTCGGGTGGGAATTTTTGCCGTTTGTAGAGAAGTATTTTCCTAAAGTAATTAAGTTTGATTTTTATTTTCCATTCAAACATTTAGAAATTTCACAGCCTATGATATTAAACATTTTTTGTGGTTGTTCACCACAGAGCTGTAGGAGATTTAGCAAGATTTATAGTGTGCTTCTGTTACTTTAGAAATGTTTTGATTATTTTCTAAAAATTGGGACACTCACTCCCTAGTTGTGCTTCATCTGTAGAAAAGGGGATTGGATGTTTCACGGGTTAGTTTAGGGTCTGGTCGTTTGACAGATGGGGAAGTCAGATGGGTGTTAAATATGCCTTGTAAGAGGTGATTTTAAAGCTCTGGTGATTTAATTGGTCTTCAAAATAAATGTAAAAATGTTGTAAGTAATAAAGGGAAAGTCTTACATTTAATATGTAAAGATCGTATGTCTCTGTGTATGTTTGCGTGCATAGAAATCCACCCAACATGCCTGGTAGACAGTTTCTGTGCTACTCTGACTACAGGAACCCCTCAGGATCAAGAAGGTGCTGAGGTTGAACAAAGTGGAAGGAATCCTGACAGGGGGCACATGAGTAGAAAGTAAAGCCCCTGGCAGTGT
Organism: Mustela erminea; assembly: GCF_009829155.1. Classification (NCBI taxonomy): domain Eukaryota; kingdom Metazoa; phylum Chordata; class Mammalia; order Carnivora; family Mustelidae; genus Mustela; species Mustela erminea. Next base: position 44,923,563 of record NC_045614.1, read on the forward strand.
GTGCTGTGAGCACTTGGCAAATGTTTTGTCTGTACCCAGAGGGGACACAGCTAAGCGCAAAGAGGACTTCACAGCATCCTCAGAAGCAGTTGTAAGCAGGTCCTCCTTGCTCACAAACTGCACTCCAGCCCTCTGGGACAGGTTGGGTCAGCAAATGTGAGCTGCAGGTTGAAGCTCTGTGAACTACCTCTAAAATAACTTACAAGTGAATATGATGGAACAAAAAATGAATTTAATAGCCCTGAAAATTTGGGCAGATTTTAAATGTTAGCAAGCCTTGTCTATTATGCATTGTCAAAGAATCTACTCAATGGATTATCAATAACTGTAGAAGCTTGAGTTAAGTTCTTTCAAATTGCTGTGCAAGTTCTAACAAGCCACTTTACCTCTCTGTGCCTCAGCATTTCCCTGTAAAACTAGATATGATTTCTAAGATACTTTCTAGGTTAGGAAGTCTGTGATCCTATGACACTTCAGTTTAATCTCTCACTCACTCCTGGAAAGCCCTTCGAATTGTCCAGGGACTGAGTGAAATGCGATTTAAATGTCATCTGATGCAAAATATTACTAGGATTCTTTCTTTTCTTCCTTTCTCTTTGCTTTCTCTCTCCTTTCCCTAGTCCCTTCCTTTCTTCTTCTTTCTCTTTATCCCTATTCCCTCCCTTTTTACCCTTGTCCCCTGTTCCCTCTCCCCCATTTTTATTAGTGAGTTGTTATAAAATAAAAAAGAAACGAAGTTGGGAATGCCTGTTCTTTTGATCTCTTTGTTTACCTCCTTCTCTTCTGAGAGATCATCAAGGTGTAAATAAGGTATATAATGATGTCCTGCTCTGTTGTGTATTAAATTTACTTAATCCTAGACATGATTTTGCAGAAGGGACCTGAAAGTTATAGATATGAATATATGTGTGTCTAGATTGTTCATATTAATTTCTAAAGTAAGAGAATATCTTGTCTTATAGATTTGAGGTGATTAAACAGGACTTATCCAAGTGTGTTAAGCTAACAATATTTACTTTAAAATTAAAACAAAAACAATTTCACAACTGAGTGTACACTTCAATGTAGTAGGTGCTAAAGAACTAAAGAGCTTGATTAAAAAAAAAAAAAAAAAAAGATGTACCAAAGGATTTTTATTTTTCCCCAAGAAATGACAGTCTTATTAATAGTATAGAAAAGAAAAGCCATAAATGATTAAGAAATAGAGTTAAGAAATAAGAAATAGAGTTGACCTTTGAACAATGAAGGTGTTAGGGGCTCTGATCCCCTGCACAGTCAAAAATCTTTGTATAACTTTTGACACCCCAAAAACTTAATTACCAATAGCCTAATGTTGACCAGAAGCGTTACAAGATAACATGAACAGTTGATTGACACATATTTTGCATGTTATATGTCCCTGCACAGTTGAAAATTACACAAACTTTGGACTCCCCCAAAACTGAACTTCCAATAGCTTATTGTTGACCAGAAGCCTTATTGATAATAAAAATAGTTGATTAACATATGTATGTATTATATACTGTATTCTTTTTTTTGTTTGTTTTAAGATTTTATTTACTTATTTGACAGAACAAGAGAATGAGCACAAGCAGGAGAAACAGCAGGCAGTGGGTAGAGAGGCAGGGAAAGAGGGAGAAGCAGGGGGAGGGGGAGAGGCTGGCCCTCCCAATAAGCAGAGAGCCAGATACAGGGCTTGATCCCAGGACCCTGGGATCATGACCTGAGCTGAAGGCAGACTCTTAACCAGCTGAGCCACCCAGGTGCCCCTATATACTGTATTCTTAAAATAAAGTTAGCTAGAGAAAAGAACACATTTTTAAGAAAATCATGAGGAAGAGAAGTACATTTACAGGACTATATTTATAAAAAAATAAAATAAAAACACCAATAAGGGGACCTATGCAGATGAATCCTGTTCAAGGATCAACTGTATATACCTGACACCATAAACCAGTGGCCAACCTTGTGGAATTTAAGTCAGATAAAAAAAATTATGGAAAATGTTATTTGTGGGGCTCTTTCTGTGATCTCAGACTGTTTATTGCTAGTGAAGACTCAGTTAAAAACTACAAACTACGAATTTACTAATCTCACTACTGATGAGTCTTGGGCTTCTTAATGTGCTCAAACCAAATTGTAAGTAAATTCCCTTTGTGTGTCTTTACTACAAATACTAGAAACAGCTAAATTAATTTCAGAATTGGTATTTGTTAGTACTAGGATGGCAGTATTTTTTGCTTCTTTCATTGTTAAATGAAATAAAAATTTACATTGGCCGGATAACCAGAATGGCACAGAATAATTACAGACTAATATCCTTCCTAATAGTGGACAATATTTATCTCTATTTTTAACAACTAGTATACTTGTAGATGGGTGGTAAGTGCCCATTTGAGAACAGTAATAGCTTGGATTGGCTCCACTTCTTATTCCAGAACAGAGTAGTGTTAAGGCAGCTTTTAAATGGAAGTTAGAATATTAATTTTTCCCTCAAATTTTACCATTAGGAAATCCCTGTATATGTGGCTTCCTACTCTCAAGTTTGAATATTAATGTTATTCCTTATTGAGCTTGTAGACTATATTTGATGTGATCCATGCAGAGTATAAAATTAATTTTCCAAATCTCATAATATTGGGTAGATAGCCTGGCTTTTCAGGCAGCAGGCCGTGTTGTAAGTAGAATCAGTAACGTGACACAATTCCTCTATTTTATAGTCGTGCATCCTTCCATGACCAAAATGATTTGTACTTATGGACTATTTCTATGCAAAAAATATAATGGTGACAGATAGGTTTGATAATTTGTGGCTTTCAAACCCTTGATTATAAAGTTGCCAGGCAGCTCCAGGGGCTCTGCTTTTGGATTTAAACCAGTGCTTCTGATGACTTGAGATGTTCAGTTCAATATCACTTAGTTAATAGCTCCAATGGTTTCTCAGACTGTTTTATTGTGTAGTTAAAAAGGTAGAGTTGTAAATCGGATTTAGACATGGCTCTGGGTTTTGTACATGGTTTCGCATGTCTTCACCTATATTCCAAAGTAGGAACAAATGTCCTTCTGCATATTAGCATGAAATCTCTCTGTTGTTTCAAGGAAGGAACAGGATGATTTAATACTGAGAGGAGCTATTCAGAAAGAACTGCAAAGGAATAAAGTATTTCTATGGTTAGATATAAAATGCAGGGCTACAGATTCTGAGGATATGACAGAATTTAGAGACGCCGCCTGTGCCAGGCAGTTGGCAAAGGGGACTAAAGGAGACAGATTTAAGTCTCGCCAGAAGGAAACCCTATATCAAGGGATAGAAATGTGAGTGCCCTGGAAAAAAAAAATGTAAATAAGGAAGTGGAGGAATGAGTATATTGTAGTTGAAAGAGATGTGGCTTTCCTACAGAGGAAAATGGTGTGAGGGAGGAAACATATTGAGTTTAAGGACACCGGGACTAATTCCAAAATAGTTGGCATAGGTATTGTTAAGTTACTGTGCAGATATTTAGGAAATTTACATCAATGATGAGATACAGAGAAAAAGGAATACTCTTGGCACTTAAATGTACTGCCCTGATAAGCTTTAAAAATATAATTATCTTAAATGTAGTGATTGTTATGGTACCAGAGGTAGACTATCTTATTTCAATGAAGGTTTTTGCAGTAGTTATTTTGGATATTGTGTTTACTATGGTAGATATTGGTACACAAGTGTATATGCAAATTGTGTAGCTGTATATGTAGTTGGGAGTGAATTGTCTGGATCCTTCTCCCAATGTCTGTGTTTATGATCTCCCCTCCCAAGACATACCCACACACCGTTTATATGTGTTATCCTAAATTGTCGCAGGACATGGGGTAGACGCCTGAGTCCCAGGAGGTCAGTTTTATTAAATTCTTTGACAGCTCAAGAGGTCAATTTAAAATTCTTTTTATTGGTTGTAATACTACACAATACTGAATGACTTCTTGAAATCATTTCCTTTCAATTCTCTTCAACTGAGTATGATGTTGAGATTAATATATTTAGGTCTCCCAAACATTCAGATAAATTCCTTTATCTACTACACATGATCCTCTAAATGAGTCATGACACTAATTGCACACAGTCGTGTGCAAGAACGCACAACTGAGAATTCAGTGCATTTGTATATCTTTCAGACTGGTAGAGTTGCTCACACACAGGCATCATGCCTGACACCAGAGGGGGAAACAACCACCATCTCCCAGAAGAGAACAAATTATGTGTTCAAACATGGTCTCTGGCATCTTTATGATGTGTGTGCTAAGTGTGAATCTGGTAATTTAAGGTGTGTGACTCTTCCTCCCATCCAGCTGTCTGGCTGTTGTTCATGGAGAAGAATAGCAGCAGATTTAGACTGACACGGTCCTTCCCTGGAGTCCCCCTCCACCTCTCCCAGCAGGAATCCACAAGGGTATTAGTTGATTGCTGTTGTTAACCTCTCTTGTAGTATTATATTTCTTGTTGAAAGTACCTTTTGTGGCATGTGAGTTCATTTAAGAGATGTGAAACTTGAAAAATGACTTTACGGTTAAACCTTCTTACTTAAATTATGAGGAGAAAAACAGTTCTCAGGCTAACTGATGCTTGTGTATGTGTATACATCTAAGCTAAAATCTTGGTGAAAATTTTTGTTCATCAAGAGCTGGTTGAATGATTAACATGGTTTTAGTGGTATTTTTTTTTCCAGATCATTTTCATATCTTGTAAATGATAGTCAAGATGTTTATGTAAAGTGATAGAGTAAAATATTTCACCTGAGAAACATTTTCAAGTATATGACACTTTTCAGTCTCAAAGTATTCTGGAAGGTAGAGCTAGGAACGTATTTGGAAGTCTGGTGAAGGTTCTGATAATTCTACAAAAGTAACTGTTTTAATAAAATTTGGACTTCACTTGGGAGTTTTTCCAAAATTGTGAAGCAGATACCTTTGGTGGAATATGTGATAACTTTAGGCAATATCTAGGTAGGTTTTTTAATGAACGTGTTAATGGAAAAATATGTAACTTATAAATAAAATACATTTTATAGATATAATTGCTTAGGACAAGGCTGAGATGTTTTTTTATTTTTTAATTTATTTTATTAATTTTATTTTATTTTATTTTTTTTTGGATACGCACTTCTAGAACTCATTTTTGAATATGGCAGACCGTGTCTCATGCAAGTGACACTGCCATAGGTTATTTCCTGTATGTTCAAGGATGGCCAGCCTAGCAAACAAGGAGACAGGGACTGGAAATCATAGGATTTCCAGACTGAAGTTATCTACAGATTGCCTCGTCTGTCTCTCTTCTAATGGGCTTGGGTGCTTACCCACGATAAAATGGTGGTCTGGTAGTATGACTAGGAATGGAGCCTAGTGTTTCCAGAGCTCCATATGGTGTTCTTTCCCTGACAAGAGACTGACTCTTGAGTTTCTCTTCAGATTTTATGCACATTTCATGATGTAGGAACTCTGAGAGCCAGAGAATCAAAAAACAAAGGCCTGTAGAAGCCAGACTGAAAACATGAATGAATGAAGTAGACCACGGGTCAGAAAATAAGTAATCCACAGGGTCATGTCAGAATAGCATGTAAGTGTTCCCCCTACGTACTATTGTTACATAGGATTGTGAGCCTAGTGTTGCCACATGTCAAAAACTTTAAATGTTATTAATTTTTAAATGTTGGAAGCCAAAACACAGCCATCTGATCCATACCCATGCAGTTTGCATCCTCTGTTAAAAGGTATTTGAAAACTACTCAGTGATGGGGGAGAAACCATGGGCTTTTACAGCATGAGGTAGCATGTAGCCTACCTACAAGATGAAAAGTACATTAACAATGCATTCTATGTACTTTCAGGGAGGAATTTAAAAGAACAGAACAAAGCATACTGGGATTCCTATAAAGCTTGTTTTTAACTCTATCAGGTCTCATGAGTTGTCCATTTGTAGAGGTCAAATTTAAGAAGTCATATTTTACTGATAAACAGATGAAGTAGATCACACAGATTTCAATAAATAAACATATTTTTCTATACCTCAGTAATTTAGTTTAATACACTACAATTGTAGTTATTGGTTTTATTAACATGTAGTATTTTTCTTTGATTTTTATTTGGCACTAAAGTTGCCCAACAGAATTTATACTGCTTTAAAAGGGATAAGTAGATTATTCATTTTTTTTTCTTTTCCTTCCCTTCTCTTCCCTTCCCTTCTCTTTCTTTCTTTCTTTCTTTCTTTTTAACTTTCTGTAGACTCTCATTGAGTATGTATCTAATCAAGCAAGTAGAGGAAATCTGCAGACGTTTTGATCACATTTGAGAGACAAAATGATGATCTCATTTCTGCTTGTTTTGACTTCAAGACACAGCCTATATGCTATTCAGTTTTACATAAGATATTTCAGAAGTTATACCTGGTAAAGGAACAAAGAGCACGTGCTTTGATGTTTAGGCATAGATGTTTTCCTTTCAGACCTGTGTGGCTGACAGAATTAGCCGGTTGGGTCCACCTTCAGCACTGCTGTCTTACATCCATTCATTCTTTAAAAATTATTAATTAAATGTTGACTATTTACCTCACCCTCTTTTATGGTATAGGGACACAGCACTGAACAAAACAACTAAAAAATTGTTTCCCTTATCCAACTAAATGCATTCTAATTGGGCACCTATCTGTGAAGAAGAGGGAAGGGCATGTTCTGTAGGCCACCCCTGGGATCTGTAACAGTCTCCACTGCTTCCTTTAGCTCCTTTGTCTCTTTGCTCCAGTTACAAGTCCTGTGTTCTTAAAGTTGATCCTATATGGCCCATATGAAGTGGGTGAATAAAACAATCTTCCAGATATTTTTGTGGACCCAAATTTGGTTGGCCTATAATAGCTGAGTAATTGGGTCAAACTCTTCGTTTGTGTGATTAAGCCACCAAGTTACCAAGGCAGCTCTCCCGCTCTGTTTGCTTCTAAGAGAAAAGCTGACCTCCACCTCCCCAACAGGTTCCTCACAGATGCTTTTCTTTCTACCTGCTTTAAAAGATTGAGTTGAGCAAGCAGACTAATTTGAAACCTATTTATAACCCTGTTTATACCCTCAATATGGGTATAGCAATCCCTCCCTCCCTAGGATATGTTCTTGAGTAGAGTTGAATTAATATGTGGAGAAACATTTTGAGCTTTTTGGAATAAGGTGTTTTATAACTGCAAAGTGCTGTTAGTATTAAAGATAATAATTTGTAAGTAAATATTATAGCAACTAGGTGCAAAGGGACTCTTAGTAGACTCTTACATTTTAATGTGTAAAAAGAAAATTGGTACTAAAATATATAGTATCTGTCTGCCTTATAATTTCTTTCCCAAAGGCTATTCACTTCTCTTTCCCTTATAACTTCCTTTTAGGTAACACAGGAGCTTACCTAAGCTTTGAAGTAGCCAGTTAGAGGCACTTATGGAGTAGATGACAGTTTGGTCTTTTTTTTTTTTTTTTTTTTTTTTTTTTTTTTTTTTTTTTTTTCTGATTTTTGAGGGCTGAGAACTCTGGAGTGACTAATTGTGGGGGTGTCTGATGTCATATTTTTCAGAGGTAGAAAAGTGGTAGTGCCTTTTACCAGAGAGCTAGCTCTGAGCTTCAGTAAAGTGGTCTGGACCCCATCCTAGGAAACTGAGTGGGATGGTTGTTAATGTTCAGAGCCTTCAGGCTCAATGGCTTTCTAACTTTACTCCCTCAGTTAAACACAGAGCAGTCAAGGATTTATTTCACTGTTATTAGTCAGGCATATCATCTATTGACATAACTGGATTTGGTAAACATGTGGTTTCCCTAAACAGCTATTATAATATACTGGCCAATTCAGTGTATATGACCTTACCCACCATCACAATACAAGCTCTATGCCTTTAATGGTTTAGAAGTACCGCCTTCTTTATTTTATTACATTTTTACATATTTAATTTTTTTCTTTTTTTTTTAAAGTTCTAGTATAGCTGACACACAGCGTTAGTTTTCAGCTTTGCAATATAATGATTCGATAATTCTATACATTTCTCAGTGCTTATCATGGTAAGTATGCTGTTAATCCCCTTTACCTATTTCACCCTTCCTCCTCTACACTTTTAGTAATCATGTTTGTACAAACACTGCCTTCCTATATAGAGTTACAGCATGCCTCAGCATTAAATTGATATACTATTTTAACATTAAAGATCTATACTCAGTATTAACAAGGTTGTTGCATTTTCCACAGAGACTCTCACAGATGATGTAGTCTTAAATATCAATTGATTTAGAATATCTCTTAACCTGACATCAATATTGAGGCTTTAGCAAAGCTCTCACATGAGAGATCGGTTGTGTTGAACTTTTAATTAATTTAGCAATACAGAATGAATTGTGTTATATTACATTTCTTTTCTCATGTTAATATTACTTAATAGCCATTAGTAGTAAGAAACATGTTATTTCAGTGATCCAAGAGTTCAAATAGTAGATAATGTCTCTGGTAGGAAAATGGTCAACAGTGCTTCTCAAGCGTTAATGTGTGAAAATACAGATTCTGACCTAGTGGGACTGCAATGAGGCTTGAGATTCTGAATTTATAATTAGCTCTAAGATGACATTCAGGTTTTGGGTTTGTATCACATGAGAGAAATATGAGTAAAGACCAATTTGAATTCCCTCTTCAGCACACATTGAATTTTATAACTAAGGAATTCTTTCTTGGGCATCTTTTTTTTTTTTTTTTTCTTCCACTCAACTTTTTCTCATTGTATTGGTATTTGAAATCTGAGAAATATATTAGGTCAACAGTTCTATCAGACTGTCAAGTTAAAAGTTGGTGTCTGATTTTCTGTGTCACTGCTTTATGCCTTCAATCTTTTGCTTTCTATTCTAAGTCGATCTGGTAGATCTTTGCCTGGCACCCAAGTCTTATGGCTAGTTATTTCAGGACATGTAAAGTAAAAAATGTTTAATGTTGTAACTAGGACAGATGTTTCTCCAGAATCTTAGGAATTGTGATATATACTAGAGATAGGACAGGTGAGCCCATTGGAAGTATTCTGAAGTTTTATGAATGATACTATTGTTTGTTTCTTTCTCTTTTATCCTTCAGTTATGAAAGTGAAATGTAGGCTTTTCTAATTTATGCATGCTCTAGTTTCCTATACAGTGTTTATTTCCCCTTGGTAACATTGCATATTATGTTGCTGCTAGTCATGACAACTGTTGGGGACGTGAGAGTCCTTTCTTTTTTAAACTTTCCTCCATTTGTGACATGATGACAGCTGTCATGGGAATAGGGAAAGATAGAGCAATTTTTCAGAGTCCGTCAAATGAAAGTACATTTATTGCTGTAACTTAATGAAAGTTGCTTCACTGTGACATGTGTCAGAGTCTTTGTGATGCAAGTGTGGAAGGATCTTTTCTGAAAGATTTATGCCTCAAGTCTGGATTTGAGCTGAAAGGACACGACCTTGGCTTTGAACTTACAGAAGGCTACCCCTGTAATAAAATCCAGAGTCAGTATGAAGAGTCAGGAAGGTAAAGGATAAACAACAACACAGAGCTTCTTTCCAAGAGGTGCATTTATCATGAACAGGGTATGTATGTCTCCTCCACTTTATTTTACCCAGAGTCCTCAGAAAATAGGTGGATATTTAGATTGTCATCTGGATACTTAGAAATCGAGATTAATGCCTGGCTTCTTTAATTTTCAAAAAGTAATCCTTATTTTATAAAAATATACACATATCTCCTCATTTTGAAAGGATATTTCTATTACAAAACCCACTGTGAATGTGTGGCATTGTTGAAGAGATTGTGAAAATTAAGAAAAGAAAATTTCTCAAGTAAATATTTATTAAATTGCTTTACTGAGTTATTCATTCGTAGTCAATATAATTAACACATTTAAAAAGTAGATGAGTGTTGTCAGTATATTATTGAGTTGTACGACCATTACCACAATCAATTTTAGAATATATTTATCATCTCCAAAGGAAACCTAGTACCTGTTAGCAGTTCCTTCTACTTTCTTCTAAACCCTCCCTTAACCCTAGAAAAGCACTCATCTATTTTTTGTCTCTATGGATTTACTTCTCCTGGATATTTCATATAAATGAGATTATTTTATATAGAAGCTCGTATGTAAACTACTTCTTAGAATCATGTTTTCAAGGTTTATCCATGTTACAGTATTTATCAGTACTTCATTATTTTTTTAATTGCCAAATAATATTCCATTGTGTTGGCATACCACATTTATCTATCCATTCCTCTGATAATTGACATTTGAGTTGTTTTAGCTTTCTTTGGCTGTTACAAATAATGCCCATAAGAGCATTCATTTACAATTTTTGTGTGGACATATATCAAAGAGTAGCATTAACCGAAGATTTTTTTTACAAATATATGTGTACATTTCACCAACACTGAAGAAATAGTGGATATTTTTTAAAAAGGCAATCTGTAAAAAGTATAAAAGAAAATGCTTTTCAGTGAATAATTCTACTGATCTAAATAATCTTTTTTCAAATTATTTTTTAGTCTCTAGAAAATAAATATTTCCTAAAAGTTTAGTCCCTTCATTCCAAATTCAGTAGTGGCCTACCACATGAGGATTGAAGATTTGAATACAAGACAGGAAGTTAAATTGCCTATAAAAAGTAAAAACAAGGAATGTATCCCTTCTACTTACTAGGAGCAAGATACATAAACTTGAATAAAGAAATTTATAGTAGTATGCCTAGCTGGCCCACTTAGTAGAGCATACAACTCGATCTCAGGGTTGAAAATTCAAGCTCCATGTTGGGTGTAGAGATTGACTTAAAAAATAAAATAAAATATTAAAAAAAAAGAATATCTCCAAAATACTTTAGTGAACATTCAGGGAAAAAAAGAAGAAGGAGGAGAAGAAAGAAAGAAACTCAATCTCAATTCAGCTTTCAGTGGCTTAAAATATTTGCATTGTAGGATAGGCAACTGTGGGTAAGCTCTGTCAACCATTCTGTAGCATCTGAAGACATAAAAATGTATCAAGTTTGTATTTCCTCATCCCTGAAAGTGGCAGCTGAAGTCAGAAAACATAGGACATGCCCATCTTGGAATTAGATCTTTACTGTGTATCACTAAATATAAGAACCCAGAACAGAACACCTATTAGAGAGGAAGCTGAATCAATGCACTGGGGATAGTGATGTTATTAATGCAGCATGCACCTTGGAAAGCTGTTTGGATTGCATTTGATTACCACTCCTGTGTATTTGCTGTTTTGCAAGTATTCAATGGGGACTGCTTTTTCTTTTTCCAATTGAAAATAGGTGAGAGGAAGAATATAAACATGTTAGTGATCTGAAATAAAGATAAGATACTTTGACAAAAATTATCATCCTTGACCTGAGTGTTGAAAGATAGTACAAAACAATCATATGAAAAAAACAATTATATGACATATAATACATCATGGATATACATTTTATTTAATATGCCCTAAAATCAAACAAGCAAGTATTTGACTTAAAATACAGATTATTGCCATGTCTTAATTAATTTTTTATGTTTTTATTATAATTTTTTTTTTTAGTAATCTCTATATTCCATGTAGGGCTCAAAAGCACTGTCTCAAGACCAAGAGTTTCATGTTCTTTTAACTGAGCCAACTAGGCACCCCTGCTATGTCTTTGTTGTAAATGGTATAGTTTTTTTTTTCCATTTTATTTTATTTCTTTTCAATATTCCAGCATTCATTGTTTATACACCACACCGACTGCTCCACCCAAATACCCACCACCAGGCTCACCCAACTTCCCACCACCCTCCCCTCCAAAACCCTCAGTTTGTTTCTTAGAGTCTACAGTCTCTCATGGTTCATCTCCCCCTCCAATTTCCTCCAACTCCCTTTTCTCCATCTCTCAATAGCCTCTATGTTATTCTTTCTGCCCCACAAGTAAGTGAAACCGTATGATAATTAAGTCTCTCTGCTTGATTTATTTCACTCAGCATAATCACTTCCAGTCCTGTCCATGTTTATACAAAAGTTGGGTATTCATCCTTTCTGATGGAGTCATAATACTCCATTGTATATATGGACCATATCTTCTTTACCCATTTGTCCAATGAAGGGCATCTTGGTTCTTCCCACAGTTTGGGGACTGTGGCCATTGCTGCTATGAACTTTGGGGTACAGATGGCCCTTCCTTTCACTACATCAGTTTCTTTGGGGTAAATATCCAGTAGTGCAATTGCAGGGTCATGGGGAAGCTCTTTTTTTAATTTCTTAAGGAATCTCCACACTGTTTTCCAAAGTGGCTGCACCAACTTGCATTCTCACCAACAGTATAAGAGGGTTTCCCTTTCTCCACATCCTCTCCAACACAGGTTTTTTACTGTCTTGTTGAGTTGGGCCATTCTAACTGGTGTAAGGTGTTATCTCAATGTGGTTTTGATTTGAATCTCCCTGATGGTTAATGATGAATATTTTTTTCATGGGTCTGTTAGCCATTTGTATTGTCTTCTTTGGAGAAGTGTTTGTTCATATCTTCAGCCCATTTTTTTGACATGTTTATCTGTTTTGTGTGTGTTGAGTTTGAGGAGTTCTTTGTAGATCTTGAATATCAGCCCATTGTCTGTAGTTTCATTTGCGAATACCTTCTCCCATTCCGTGGATTGCCTCTTTGTTTTGTTGACAGTCTCTTTTGCTGTGCAGAAGCTTTTTATCTTGATGAAGTCCCAAAAGTTCATATTCGCTTTTGTTTCCTTTGCCTTTGGAGACATGTCTTAGAAGTTGCTATGCCCAATGGTAAAGAGGTTACTGACTATGTTCTCCTCTAGGGTTTTGATAGATTCCTGTCTCACATTGAGGTCTTTTATCCATTTCAAGTTTATCTTTGTATAGTGTAAGAGAATGGTCGAGTTTCATTCTTCTACACATAGCTGTCCAATTGTCCCAGCACAATTTATTGAAGAGACTGTCTTTTTTCCACTGTGTATTTTTTCCTGCTTTGTTGAAGATTAGTTGACCATAGCGTTGAGAGGCCGTATCTGGGCTCTCTACTCTGTTCCACTGGTCTGTGTGTCTGTTTTTGTTCCAGTAATTGTGTGTTATTTTAAAGTTGTTGAACAAGAAGTAGAAAGATGTATTAGTTTACATTTTTCAAAATCTGTCACTAGTATTTTGTTTTGTTTACTTTTCATTTTGGAGATTCAAATGTCTTCCATTTAATAAATATTTTTACTGGGCACCTGGGTGGCTCAGTGGGTTAAGCCGCTGCCTTCGGCTCAGGTCATGATCTCAGGGTCCTGGGATCGAGTCCCGCATCGGGCTCTCTGCTCAGCAGGGAGCCTGCTTCTCTCTCTCTCTCTCTCTCTCTCTCTCTGCCTGCCTCTCCGTCTACTTGTGATCTCTCTCTGTCAAATAAATAAATAATAAATAAATAAATATTTTTACTAATAAATATGTGATCTGTAACACAATTGGTATTGGCTCTTAGTTTTCTGAAATGATTGAAAATGTATATTCAGAGCTGACTGTGGCAGATAAACTGAGTAATGAAGGAGATGTTTAAGTAATATCATTTGGTTCCATGTTTTTGTAGTGATGGATTATATATACAGAATATGTGGAATTAGAAATTAAATTATTTTAGTAATTTTTGTGTATTTTAGTAAGTTTTTCACTTACACTCTCACCTACATGTTTGACAAATTTTACCCATGTCTGGAGCTATGGGTGTTTTTCTCCAATTACCCACCTCCCTTCCATACCCATCTCTTCTCCCCACACTCCTTTCTGTCAACCTTCTCAGTTCTGTCTCAAAATTTATTCTCAGAGACCCTGAGAATACGCTGTGCCAGTAATATTAGGAGTGTTAGCTAGTGTTAGGAGAATTAAAAGAAGCTGGTATTTCTGCAGAATGTCAAATAGTTTCTCCTAGGTCTTATGGCAAGTATAAAGGACAAATCCTTTAAATGGCTAAAATTTTCATACTTGGAAAAAAATATCAAAGTAGGAGTCATTCCTAGCAACTGTATTTTTAAAAATCACAGTTTTCAAAGTAGAAATTGAGAAATAAGGGAAATATAAAGTCAACTAGTTTTAAAACTTCTCATGTCATACATAGGTAACTAGGAGATAAAGAATCTAAGCATAGATATGTATCATTTTCTAATGAACTTAATTTACAAAAACATAAGTGGAGATCAGAATAATTATTCATCACAAAACAAAACTTTTTCACCATCTTAAAAGAGTAACTACAATAGTCTGCATACTCTTTCTCTATTACATTCATCCGTTGCTTCTACTTTGGTAGGAAAAAGATATGTATCCTCCTGGTTTTTTTTCTTTAATATCCCCATGAATATGGATATGTGCACAGAGGGTGGGAGAGGACTATGGGAAAGGAGATCATATTATTCTGAAATAAAGGTGGTACTCATAGTCTTAAAAGTGTTCTGAAGGTACTAATGGGGCAGAATACTACAAATCAGAACAGCCCTAGACATTGGTTTGTACAATCTTTGTACAAAACTCCAGGTTTTGAGACCTGTTTCCACTGTTGACTTTCTTTGTTGACCTTGGCCATGTGATATGTTAATGACATGTTCTGGACTTTGGTTTCTTCCTTAGAAAATGGAGAAGTTAGGACTGCTTCATCTTAGGATTTGTTCCAATTCTGGCATTCTTTTAGAATGAGTCTGCTTCTAGCAGCAGTGTGAGTGCAGTAGGAATTGATGCTTTCTTGCAGAAAGTGCAGAACAGGAAACCTTAGCCATGCGTTGCTCATTTCATTTTTGGTCATCACAGGTCCCTTGACACAGTCGTACAGCTGAAGGCCATGATCTAAGAGCCTTGGCCTAAGTAAACTTTTTATATAAAGGTCCTTTAATTGTTTACCCTGTCCTCCTTTTTGCTTCCTATCCTGTTACCTTAGAAATATCTGTTAAAAGCCACCATTTTACTCTTTAGGACTGGTACTAAATTAGGAAACAAACAAATATTTCTTCTTGTAGAAACATCCTTGGAATTTGGAGGTAGGATTAAGTCATTGTGTGGACATGTGTACAAAGATTTAGATTTCTTTAATGAAAAACAGTGTTGGGGAGATGAAGATCTTCATACCTCAGCTTATTCTATCCTAGTAAGCAATGAAAACTCTTGAAGTTGAAATGAAACTTCTTGAAGCCTTGCTTCATTTGTTAGGTATCTATATGAAAACAAGTGTTAGATTTTTTTTTTTTAAGATTTTATTTATTTAGTTGACAGAAAGAGACACAGTAAAATAGGGAACAGAAGCAGGGGAAGTTGGTGAGGGAGAAGCTGGCTTCCTTCCTAGCAGGGAGACATATGTGGGGCTGAATCCCAATTGCTGGGACCATGACCAGAGCCACCCAAGCGCCCCTGTTGGATCTTATGTCCTTTCTGATTCTCTTCTTGTGAAACTGTTTGAAATAGGATTAGCTATCAAATATGCAGATAATTTTTTTTAGTGTTCCTTCCTAAGAGCTAGTTCCCCAAAGATGCCTTTTCCATCTTGAACTTCAAAAATGAGAGCAACTTAATATAGTATTCCTGATGGCATATCTTTATTCACAGTTACATACATTGTCCTCCCCCTTTTAATTCCAGTCTCAGTTCTTTCTAAAACTTTTGGTCTCTGATGATGAAATCCTGCTGTTTTTCTTTTTCCAAAGATGTGTCTCTTTCTCACTTTAAGACTCCATTTTTGCATTTCCTTTTATTTGATCATAGGCTTTTTCTTTGCTTTTTCTCAAATAATCAGTAGACTTTCTTATATTCATTCTTCTTTTCAACCATTTCTAGGAAGGTGTTCTGACTTTCTTGTAAAGGCATGGACATACCCTTGTCTCTCCAGATAGTTGTTTATTTCCTGATCACAGCATTTAGTGATTCTTTCACATCCAATTTCATTCATTGATGAAATCCTTCCATTACAAAATATAATCTGTTCTTATCTACCCCTTAATTTTGTAAAGAGTATACCTGTGTCTTTATGTTGGATAGCAAAAGGAAACTATGATTGATATATATTTTGAAGTCATTTCTTCTGTTATTTTGGAATTAGATTTTGATGGTGTGTCATCGAACATGCAGCATGTTGGCATAACCCTACCTACAAAAACAGAGCTATCATTCATAAAATGCTACATTGATGGCCACTTCCTCCATTGACTTGTAAAAAAGAACCTGATATACACAAAGATGAAATCATTAAAACAAATGAACAGGGGCACCTGGGTGGCTCAGTGGGTTAAGCCTTGTCTTCGGCTCCGGTCATGATCTTGGGGTCCTGGGATCCAGCCCCTGCATCGGGCTCTCTGCTGGGCAGGGAGCCTCTTTCTCCCTCTTTCTCTGCCTGCCTCTCTGCCTACTTGTGATCTCTGTCTGTCGAATAAATAAATAAAATCTTTAAAAAAAAAATGAACAAACACCAAATAGCACTGATTTTTTTTTAAATGGCACCAATAATAGTATAACCATGTTATGAAATATAATTCAACCCGAGTGAAACCAAAACTGATATGTCTGCGATTGTGATACGTTATTGACCTATTTCAAGCATAATTTTCCCAAATTACATTTATGAAGAAAATAAATTCTGTGGTATATTACTATAAGATCTCAGTGGTGGTTAAGTCCTTGCCATAAAGTAACAGTGTTTCTTGGGCATGTATTGTCAACTGGTAGAATTTAAATCGAGACTTTTTTTCTATATTAATCTTAGAAAAACCTCTTAAGTCTGTAGTTAACTTATAATAACCTATAATGTGATCATATATTGCCTATTCTATATAATCAACAAATATAATAAAATAACATAACCCATCTTTAAGAAGTCTACATGAGAGGAGATATGTTAGAACATTGGATGGTTTGGCTAGAGCATATACCTAAATTAAGGCAGAGTATGTTTACTATGTTTTTTGCTTTTCACAAATCTGAACTGCTCTAAAATTCTTTGTGCAGTTTAATTTTCATTACCAAATAAATATGTATATAGATCTTATTAAAATTAAGATGTATTTAAATATATTAAAAAAATTTCTTCCTAGGATATGCTGGATACACTGTGATAAAACATCACAGGCACATACACAATCAAGAAAGAAAACAAAACAAACCAGAAGCTACATGCATGGACCCCTGTACAGGGGGCTGCCGACCCTTCCCTTGAGGTTACCTTTTTCTCAGACATTCACCTCTCAGGGTGAATGAATGAAACTTCATAAGAAGTTTTAAAGAACTTGCCTTCTTGCATAGCTAGACTGATCATTGTCTGAGCTAAATTGGTCTTACCCTGTTCACCTGGATCACTTGTCTTGGCTATCATTTGAATGACTTGGTCATGGTAACCACTACATGAAGATCATGATGTTGATCACCATGATGGCATCTTTGGCAACATGCAATACCAGAATATTTTGATATCCTGGTTCTTTAACAGCTGTTGATTTGGTTCCAGTTTGGGGGCCCCTTTGTGGGCGTAATGCGGTAAAAGACTTTACTTGCAAGTGATACATTTTTATCAGTCAACAGTGAAAAGTGGAGATGCTATGCTGTGGAGTTCCTTCAAGGACTTCTCTGGTCTATATCTTCATGGTTCTTCCCTGCCTGTGAAATCATTGCCTGCTGCTGTCCCCAATGCCGATTCTCAGAAAATTTGTACTGAATTCACTCATTTGAGAATATCAAGGGCTTCTCTTCCAATCCCCCCCCTCATTGGCCACATCATCATTTTCATCTAGAGATGCATTGGCTTAGGAGTCATCCAAAATAAGTAAATTAAATCCAGTGTCATCATTCCTTGCCAAATGTAATACATTGTCAAATGTACAGTTGAACCCTTGAACAACACGGGTTTAAACTGTGCGGGTCCTTCCATACACCGATTTGCTTTAGATAAATATCGTACACCAATGTAAATGTATCTTCTTTATGATTTCCTTAACATTTTCTCTTCTCTAGCTAACTTTATTCTAAGAAAATTGTGTGTAAACATATAACATTCAAAATATACATTAATTTACTGTTTATATTATCGGTAAGCTTTCCAGTCAACAGTAAGCTTGTTAGTAATTAAGTTTGAGTCTGAAGTTATACTCGGATTTACAACAGTGTGAGTGTAGAGTCCCTACCCCGTGTTGTTCAAGAGTCAGCTGTGCTTCATTAATTCACTGCTGTATCCCTTTTCCTTCTTAAAGCCATACTGACTGGACTTGGCTTCAGATTTTCTCCTAAGTTAGGTCTTATATGTTAACATTATCCTTTAGATGCTACTTGCATTTTCCATCAGTTAGAGACTATTACTTAGACAGATGTTTTTCCCCTTGAGGCAATATTCTTAAAAGTGTACATGTTGTGATCCAAGAAGTGTGGTTTAGTCAAGGAGTGACCCCAAATTTTACCTTCCGAAGTAATTTTGGAATAATCCTTTTTAAAATTTAAGAATAGAGAAAAATAAGCCATATTGGCTTTTTTCAGTTGTTTTTTAAACAGGTGTTAAAAATTTGCTGTTTACAAAGAGTTATTTTTTAAGTTATGTTAATGTAGCAGTTAAAAAAAAAAGTGCAGGGGTTTGGGAGAAGGGGGTGGGATTATGGACATTGGGGAGGGTATGTGCTTTGGTGAGTGCTGTGAAGTGTGTAAACCTGGTGATTCACAGACCTGTACCCCTGGGGATAAAAATATATGTTTATAAAAAAAAAAAAAAAGTGCCCCTTCATAGATGATTCATATGGAAATGGCTTATTTTTACTTAGCAAAAGTGATCCAAAAGATGTAAGAATGGTTACTGAGTTTAGAAAAATGAATCTTCTAAGGAGTCACAAAGAAAGTTGATGACATCAAACTGAAACTCTATCATGTGTTAGTATCGTCACTTGCCATGTGAAAACAGTGGTAGGTCTTGAGATTCTACCTCTTTCTATGTTGACCAGTAAAGAAGACAAGCTGTTGTCCTCAAGGTGGTTCCTCTTTCACCTTGGCCCTTCCTGGAGCAGAGAAAGTAAGAGGAGCTCAGGTAGGTAAGGCTGAGCAGGGAGACACATGTTTTGCTCAACTTTTGCTCACAGATAGATAGGACTCCAGAAGGAGCAGTCTAGTCAAGGGGAGCGTGGAGGAATAACAGGGATGCGATCTTCATCTATATTGTCCCTCCATCCTCCACACTGGCAAGCAGTAAGTCCTTAGGAATCCAAGCTGTTACTCCTTGCTTGTTTTCAATTAATTGCTACACTAACTAAATAATGCACCCTTTCACATTTGTACCCAGTCCCAAATGTGGGGGTAGTATAATTATTCATTGTTGATGTCCACTTATTCTTTAAGCCATTAGCTCTTATTCAAATGAAAAGAAAATATTGACTCATTCTTGACTCTGCTGGGTGAATTTTCTGACCTTTTCTGATCTCTTTTGTATTGTCTTTACAAGTGAAGATTCAATCTGAGTGGTATTATCTCTCCTTTATCAATGGTCATGAATGCTGTAGAGAAGCTAATACATGCATTTTTACACCTTCAGACTCAAGTAAAAATCTGTCTTGATATTCATAATGAGAATTCATGTGATGGTCCTGACTACCACCAGAAATAACCTATGGTAGTGTTTGCTCTAACACTTGATCTTGTAAGAGACAAACTCAGCTTTATGCAAACTGAAGAATTAAAATTGAGCCAGCATGAGAATGCTAGGGAATGGGAGATTTTGTATTGTTCTCTTTCTAAATGAGCCATAACCATGTGTTGAGAGATACTGACTTCGTAACTTACATGGACATCTTTACATCTTTCATTTCAATAATCAGTATTCTTGTGGAGTTTATTTACACATACTCATAAATTTCCTGCCTATTGAGAGATAATACATTTAGAGTGAAAAAAATTTAAATAGGCTGGTATTTCTCAATTTTTGTCCATTAGTTTCTCCTATGAGAAGTTAAAGGGACAAATTCTTTGATTTGGCTAAGGTGTTCATACTAGAGGGAAAAAAAAAAAAATCTCAGAGTGGCATTTCTCTAAAAACTCAATTGACTTGACACTTTGCTGAGAGCAAAGGGCAATTTTATCCCAACCTTCAGGATCCTTTAAGTCTACTTTAACATAAACAAATTCCTTTGGAAACTTCCTTTATCTCTCCCCCTGCCAGATATATGCCAGATACAATTACCCCTCAAGCATATGACCCACTGATATACATCTAAAAGGTTTCATGACTAGGGTTTACTTTAGACAGTAATAAATGACCTTTACCCAACAGTAGCTAGCTCCCTCAAGATCCTGGAAACCTTGCTTCAGATTTCCTTAGAGCACACCCCTACAACCACGTTATCAGTTTTACAGTATCTAATGTCCCATTTCTTAAGACCCTAGTGCAGCTCTTTCTGCCCACAAGTCCTGTCCCTATGCTTTAATAAAACCACCTTCTTGCACTGAAGACACCTCAAGAATTCTTTCTTGGTCTTGGGCTCAAACCCTAATGTCTTTCCTGCATCAACAGTTGTCATTAAAAGTTGATTAATGGAGAAAATATAGTTTCATGAAATCAACTAATTTTAAAACTTCTCACATAGGTAACCGGGAGAAAAAGAGTCCAAGTGTAAATGTATTCCATTTGCAAATTACTTGGTTTATGAAAACATAAGTGGGGATCAGAGTAATTATTCATCACAAAACTTGTACGCCTTCTTAAAAGAGTAACTACAATAATCTGTATACTCTTTCTCTAGTACATTCATCAGCTGCCTCTATTATTTTATTTATTTATTTATTTATTTATTTATTTATTTGACAGACAGAGATCACAAGTAGGCAGAGAGGCAGGCAGAGAGAAAGGAAGCAGGCTCCCTGCTGAACAGAGAGCATGATGTGAGGCTCCATCCCAGGACCCTGGGATCATGACCTGAGCCAAAGGCAGAGGCTTACCCCACTGACCTACCCAGGTGCCCCATGCTGCCTCTATTTTGATAGGAAAAAGATATGTATCCTCCTGAAGTTTGTTTTCTTTAATATCCCCATGAATATGGATATGTGCACAGAGGGTGGGAGAGGACTATGGGAAAGGAGATCATATTATTCTGAAATAAAGGTGGCACTCATAGTCTTAAAAGTGTCCTGAAGGTACTAATGGGGCAGAATACTACGAATCAGAACAGCCCTAGACACTGGGTTGTATAATCTTTGTACAAAACTCCAGGTTTTGAGACCTGTTTCCACTGTTGACTTTGTTGACCTTGGCCATGTGACATTAATTGTTCTGAACTTTGGTTTCTTCCTTAGAAAATGGAGAAGTTAGGACTGCTTCATCTTAAGATTTGTTCCAATTCTGGCATTCTTTTAGAATGAGTCTGCTTCTAGCAACAGTGTGAGTGCAGTAGGAATTGATGCTTTCTTGAAGGAAGTGTTGAACAGGAGACCTTAGCCATGCATTGCTGATATGAACTCTGGTTTCCTTTTTGGTCATCACAGGTCCCTTGACACAGTTGTACAGCTGAGGCCATGATCTAAAAGCCTTCACCTAACTTTAACTTTTTTACCTAAATACCCTCTAAAATTTTAATTGGTTACCCTGTCCACCTTTTTACATCCTATCATGTCACCTTAGAAATGTCTGTTAAAAGCTGTCATTTTACTTTGGCACTAAATGAGAAAAAAAATTTTTTTTGATGGTAGTATTAAGTCATTGTGTGGACATGTGTATAAAGATATAGATTTCTTAAATGAAAAACAGTGTTCGAGAGATAGAGATCTTCATATTTCAGCTTATTCTGTCTCAGTAAGCAAAGAAAACTCTCCAAGCCTTGCTTCATTTGCTAAGTATCTATATGATAATCAGTATTGAAACTTTATTAGGTCCTTTCTGGTTCTCTTCTTGTGAATTGTTCAAAATAGGAGTGGCTAGCAAATTTATAGATAATTTTTTTTAGTGTTCCTTTTTTAAAAAAAAAAAGATTTTATTTATTTTTTTATTTAACAGACAGAGATCACAAGTAGGCAGAGAGGCAGCACAGAGAGAGAGAGAGAGAGAGAGAGAGAGAGAGAAGCAGGCTCACTGATGAACAGAGAGCCTGATGTGGGGCTCGATCCCAGGACACTGGGATCATGACCTGAGCTGAAGGCAGAGGCTTTAACCCACTGAGCCACCCAGGCGGTTTTTTTTTTTTTTCCTCTTTTTCAAATAATCACTTGATTTTCATATTTTCATTCTTTTTTTTCACCCAATGCTAGGAAAGTATTCAGACTTTTGCTGGGGAGGAAGAATTTCCTTCACCTTTTGAGTTCCTTCTAGCTGGACTAAGAATCAAACTGATATGAGACAGATTAACAGGAGAAAATACAATTTAATAGGGCACCTATTTGGAAATTTACACAGATATGGAAATTCCAATGACACTCAGACAACATGAAGCTTATAAGAGCTAAGGAGAAGAGTAGGAGTCTGAGCATCCCAAAGGGAGAAAGACTATTAGCAGCAGGTGAGAAGAGATGTTTGGAAAACAAAGGTTTACTCTATTATGTAGATACATTTTTTTTTTTTTTTGGTAAGGAGGAATGTATGTAATTACTCTCTTCCTGGTACTAGCAGGCAGTTGGGGGTGAGGGGGACAGGTAAAAAGCTTTTCCTAAACCTTCTGAGTTCTGATTGTTTTTAACTGGAAATGATGACTATGCCAAAGTGGCCCATACTGGGGCCCCTACATAAGAAAAGGCTAATCTAAAGCTGTTGGACAGCCTGGAAGCTATTGGAAAGAAATCCTGCAGTTTACTGAGCCTGTGTTTTTGAGTACTTCTTCACTGAGCAAGACCACACAGTTTGTGCTGTCAATGCCAAAGAAGAAGGAGTAGATTTTCTGTGTTACAAGGATAAGTAGTAGACAAAAGAGCTGAATGCCAGCAGCCTGCACTTGAAACCTTATTGTTTTCAGCAAACTGTCCAGAGTATGCTCAGATAGACATGGATTTAAGAGTGAAGCAGATCAGACCTACCTCTACTAGCATGAAACTCAAAGGCGACATTTATATATCAGGAAACCTTTTAAAAACTATCTGGGTAAATTTCAAATCCACAAAGTTCAACTGGATAGAACATTTACTCAAATGCATTTCTTCATCCCTGTTTTTAAGCCTAATCCTATTGCTTTTGGCTGACTCAGATTCACAGAGCTAAAATCATTATTGTACTTCCCCAATGACTGTTAGTGATATTTGATTTCATAAGCTGAGACCAATTTTTATTTAATTCACTGTTTTTAAAGAGCTTGAAAATCAATGTCCAATGCTGAAAGTATTAAATTAGCTTTCTCAAATACGTATCATGAAAATGGTTGACCCCATTGAGGTGAGGTCATATCAAAGTAGTCCACTGAGTTTGAGCCTAGAAAATTTTTAAATGAATATGTTTTTAAGATATCAAAGCCTTGCAGTTTTTCTAGGTCAGTGAAAATAGCTTTCTTTTCTCTCTGTCTCAGAAGTGCCATATTTGATATCATGCAAGTAGGTGTTTTAGAACATAATGTTGAAGAGTCTGATTCTAGAATCCTACTATGTAGTTCAGATCTTGGCTTCAGTGTTTGGATGGTGTGACCTTGTGAGAGTTATTTAACCTCTCTGCACCTCAGTTTTCTAATGTGTAAAAACAAGTAAAACACAATATTGACCATGTGGAGTTAATCTGCATGTTAAGTGAGAAGAAGAGAATTAGATACAAGTGAAGCCTGTACTGTATTCTACTATAGTGTGTGGAAAGATGTGATGGACTTCTAAATTTAGAGATAGAATTATATATTACAAATGTACATTCTATAGAGGAAACTTAGAAAACTGTATACTGTGAATTTCTCTATCCAGTGTGGGTATCAAGGCCACACAGACCAGCAGAATACTGTCTCAAAGACAGATAATTGCTTGAGTCACAGAGGTCTATGTGAATCCTTTAGAACAGAAGATACAGACTAGAATTAGGAGATCTGAGCTGGTGCCTGGGAAATCTCAAGGATAATATTGGGATATAAATCTTAAGATTTGAGGATACAGAATACTTAGAATCCTTACACTTGTGAGATACCCACGTCTGTCATTTCCCCGTTGACCACTACGGGTTTTCTATTGTTTCATTTGCTTCTCCTTTTTTAAGTTTTTATTTGAATTCCAGTTAGTTCACCTACAATGTTATTTTAGTTTTAGGTGTATAATACAGTAACTCAGCATTCCTGCTCATCAGGACAAGTGCACTCCTTAATATTCATCACCTATTTAACCCAAACCCCTACCCCTATTGTTTGTTTCTTTATTTTTTGTAGCTATTCAGACCCATTTGTTCATCTCTTTCTTGCCTCCCATTTCTATCTGGACGTAAAAAGCTAGCGTATAGCAGGTGAAAAGTGTTTACTCTTCAAATAATTTAGTATGGGTGTTTGCTTGAAGCAAACTAAGACTCTTCTAGGGAATATGATACCTCATGACCCAAGTTACCAGACTCATTGATAGCATAGCTGCACAAACTGAGATCATCAGAATGTTTAGAAAGATGAATTATAATTGCCATCCATTGATCCATTTATCCATCAATCCAGACATCCACCTGTCATAAATATTACTTCATAGAAATCACTTATAATAGTGTGTGGCACAAGTAAATACTAAGAAATGTTAGTTATAGTTATTGCCTATTAAATATATACAGTATCCATATATGTGTGGAGCAAGAAGCTGCATCTTGCTTTCTAACGTAAAATTATACAATGTTAAGAGATGTATTATAAATGATACAAATAAATATTAAAATAATAATCATGTATTGCCAGCATCCAAATTAAATAGAGGTAATATTTTGGTATATATTTTACCAGTTAGAGTTTGTCTATTTGTTTTCTTACTCATTCAGTCTTTTATTCATGCTGTATTTTTAGCTCAGGGGAAAAAATCCAGGGGACATGAGAATAGGTCAGTCAAAGAAGTCCAACAGGGCATGCTTAGTATTCTCTTCCTGAGCTCAGTATTCAGCTGAAGTACCTCTCCTCTTGTAGAAGTGGGAAAGCTGAGCAGAAAGGAATTGGATGTGCATCTACAATAGCACTCCTGGTATTAGAATGAAAGTCCCTTGCTTCCATCCATACTCTCTCCATAAGTAAATGTTAGGGGCTGAACCATGTCTCCTGCAAATTCATCTGTTAAAGTCTAACTCCCAGTACTTCAGAATGTGACCTTATTGGGAAAAGAGGGTTGCAGATACACTTAAGTTAAGATGATATCATAGTGGAATAAAGTGTGCCCCTAATCCACAATAACAGGTATCCCTATCAAAAGGGCAAGTTGTACACAAATAGATACACAGGAGGATGACATATGAATATTGCTTCCACAACCCAGGAAACTACCAGAATGAAGGGGGAGAGGACTGGAACACATCTTTTCCTAGCATGTTTACAGGGAGCATGGCTCTTCAAACACCTTGATCTCAGTTTCAGAATTGTCAGAATACATTTCTCTTGTTGAAGCAGTTCAATTTGTGATTCTTTGTTATAGCGTCCCCGATAAACTAATAGAGTAAACCATGAAATTAATCTCTCTCCCCAACCTTGTGTAAACTATTTTTGATTGATGTAGCAATACCTTTTGGGTAGTTTTTCTATATCAATAAATATATTTTTATGTTTCTTCCAATAGTTTTAGAATATAGTTATTCCCCAGACTTAAAAAAAATTATTAATCTGTTCACAGAAATGTAGATTTAGTGTAATAACTTCTCTGTAACTTACATTAAAGTTTAAAATTATACATACTGGTTTTATAATCTTTTTTAGATTCACAGCTAACTATCACTTGTTAATTTTTTTCTTGTTAATTTTTTTCTTCATCAATTTTCTTAACTGCTATTTTATGTTTTGTATACTTTATGTATAGTCAAGTTCTAAAGTTGGGTAATTTTTAAAAAGAGGACTGAATAATTTAACAAATTGAATGTAATCCTTAGTGACAGTTACTTTTCTTTTGTTGTGTTTATCTAAAATATACATTTTATATTTCTAATCCTGATTTACAGAATATTGCATATATACATAAAAAACTTATTTTTATGTATTAAAACTTATTCTGTTTTCATATTACTTTTATGAAATATTTTGAATCACCATACAATATCCTATTAAATTTGTATACCATAAATATCATCAGTATAACTATTCTCCATTATTGAATATTTAGTTTCCTTATTGCTTTATTAAGTTTTTGTGATTTATGGTGCAGTACCTATGAATATCCTAAATAAATAAGAATATTTATCTATTTGAGGCATAAGTCAAACATTATGACATTATGTTGATACTCAGTAATTATTTCCATAAGGATTAACCATAAGGAAATTAACAGTGAAAATGACTAATTTAGGATGGCAGTTTTTTTCCTTAAAATTAACCAAAGCCAGTAGGATAGAAAACAGTAACAGAGGAATAAGATTCAGTTCCTAATTGAATGCTACATTTTCATCATCAGAATTCTAATTTCCTGAATATATTATGTAACTTATCAGGTGAATGATTTAGCTGTTCATATAAACCTCTGCTTGTCCCATATCTGCAACATAAAACTTGTCTTTAGAATACTTGTCAATTGGCACTAACTTCTTTTCACGTATGTGTTCTGGCTGGGGGTGGGGGGAGGAAATTTTCTTAGTTCACCAACTTTATTGTTTTGTTTTTCATTTAATCTCCACCTAAGATAATAATCTTGAGACCAGAAATATTTGGAAATACTGTAGGTATAAATCCCCAAAGAGAGTAAATATAAGAAGTCTGTTATTTATACCTACAAAATGAACTTTGACTTTTTGTCCTTTACCACATAGTCCTGATGCAAAAACCAATGAGGTATTCTAGCTTCACAAATGTGATTTTTTTTTTTTATCTTCCTCACATTAAAAGGAAAACATGAAATTAATGTTACAAGTAAACAGATTCCTAGGGTTTGTTCCTGGATGCTGAACATCTATATACTTCAAAGACTGTGTAGATTCTTTGAGATAAAAAAAAGTGTTGGTTTTTTTTTTTTATTATTCTGATAGGTGATATGAATAAATGGGGAAAATTTTGCATCAAGACACAGTATAGATTGCCACCTGCTCACTCAGCTTTAACACTTTAGAGCTGGAGGGTATTTAGAGTTATTCTCATATTTTTCCTTGTAGATCCAATAACTATATTGAGAGAATGTCTTTAAGCAAATGCAGATCTTCTATCAAAAATAAAATTGGCAGAGGAAGAGATAATATGCCATAATCTGCATCATCATTGTGTGTATCTGCAGATAGGGTATGAGCTAACTAAGAGATGATTCAAAAAATTGAGAGCTCCGGGCTCAGAGTGGCTCAGTCAGTTAAGAGTCTGCCTTTGGCTTAGGTCATGATCTCCAGGTCCTTTGATGGAGTCCCACATCAGGCTCTGCTCAGCTGGGGGCTGCTTCTCCCTCTCCCTCTGCCTGCTGCTCTGCCTACTTGTACTCTCTCTCTCTGCTAAATAATAAATAAATTCTTCAAAAAAAAATTTTTTTTTTTGACCTGCAAGAACAAACCACAGAAGCCAACATAGAATACTAGCCATGAAATGTCTTGGCCTCTCTTGAGGAAGTTTATTTTCTTTAACGATTAGTATTCACCTTGATGGTGGATGTGGTTGCATTTTCAAATGCTCCCAGTCGTTGTTTGATTGGGTGGAGTTGCATCATGTTGCTTGGCATCATTCATCTGGATTAACCGTTAGTTTGGAAACACATGTCTCATGGGCAGTGAGTTTTAATTTCTCTTGCAACAACAGAAAGCAGTCAAATGAGAGAGTCTAGTTATGTGGTGGTAGAGCAGAGAGGAGAAAAGGGGGCGAGAATACAATTATATTTGTTCTGCCTCTGTTTCAGGTACTGAGCTTCATAAGCTAATGGTGTAGGTGGTTTCAGTGGTCTTATAAATACAGCAGGTGTTTCAGTATGATGTGTTCGTTGTCTACAGAAATTCTAAATATGAATAAAGTTCTTTTTAAAATCTATTTTATTTTGCTTTAATTCCAGTATGGTTGACATACAGTGTCATATTAGTTCCAGGTGTATAATACAGTGATTCAACAACTTCATACATTCCCCAGTGCTGAATATGAAAGATTTTCAAATTTAATACAGTTAATAAAATAGCCAATTCTGTGAACATAGAGTTTGATCACTAACAGCAGTTCAAAAAATATTCAGGGCCAATTAAAAGGAAAAGTAAAATTTTTTGTAACTTCATTTTATGTATTTTATTCTTCTTGATTTGAGCTTTTTTAAGCTTGTGTTTACATAGCTTCTTTTTTTTTGGTAATATTCCTTTATTCACCTTTTATTTATAGTGGACACATGTGTACCTGTTATTTAAATTTTGCCGTTAACATTTAACTCTGTTTGTTTTTTCACATATCTATGCATCACTCTATCTAGCCATCGTTTTTTTTTTTCTTTTGTCTTTTTTAAAAATTATTTTTATTAGTATATAATGTATTATTTGCCCCAGGGCAAATACAGGTCTGTGAATCATCAGGCTTACACATTTCATAGCACTCACCATAGCACATACCCTCCCCAATGTCCATCACCCAGCCACCCCATCCCTCCCACCACCCTTCCCTCCTGCAATCCTCAGTTTGTTTTGTGAGATTGAGTCTCTTATGGTTTGTCTCCCTCCCAGTCCCATCTTCTTTCATTTTTTTCCTTCCTTAACCCCCACAACCACCACCCTGACTCTCAAATTCCTCATATCAGAGAGATCATATGGTAATTGTATTATGCTAAGTGAAATAAGTCAATCGGAGAAAGACAATTCATATCTTTCTGTTTATTTGCCCAATAACAAAGTAGAAATAGATAAAACAAGAAAATGGGAAGAAAGGAAATACTCAGTATTATCAATTAATGATCATAGACATATTTATTTATTAGAGAGTACAGAATTATTGAAATAATAATTTAAGATTACAAATATTCTAGAGCAGCCTGGCTGTCTGGGTCAGTGAAACATGTGACTTCTGATCTCAGGGTTGCACATTTGAGATCCATGTTGGATATAGAGATTATTTTTTTAAAAAATGTAACATCTTATAAAAATTTTAAAAATCTATTTTGCTGAGGAGGAAACTGAACTTTCGTGATTTCTTGAGTCATTACATAGCTAGAACTTGAACCAATGCCTTTGTTTGGTGGTAAACTCTCCTAGCTGTCTACAGCTATCATCCAGGGTTCTACATCATCTTTAGGGTGTTTGGAGAATTATTTGTTTGTACATTTAAACTCATTTGAATTACAAAAGTAGAAAATTTTCAAATAGAATAGGTTTATAGAAGCTATTATACATGACAACTTTGGCAAATGGCAATGTGCAAATATGGAGTTGGGGAGTTCTAAGCCTCTTCCCTTATTATTATTATTATTTTTTTTTTTCTGGAATGAAGTGCGAGTATGGTAAGTGAATAATATTAAGCCATATGGTCATTTGTATGGTCATCATTTTCCTGTGCCAACAAAACTTCTTGCTGAACTTTTATTAACCTTATTTTCAAATAAATCAAAGGAAAAATACTTTTTTTCCATATGAAAGAATCAGGCAAGATAAGCAGGGTTCATCTAGAATTCCTAAAACATTTAGCATCATTCCCTTTGTCCTGAGAAAAAAGTACAATAAAAGGTAAACTTTGGAATTTTGAGACTATTCACTCTTGAGGACACTATTTACCCTACATTTGTCACATATAATTTTTTCAGGATACTTGATACAACCTCTCCCAGACATTAGGTTTAAAATTAATTGGCACTCAATGGCAGAGGGTAGAGTCACTTAAATTTGCTAAAGCAATCACAGTGGCATCCACCAGAATACATGTCACATTGTTCTCAGAATGCCAACGGCAAAAATATATGCTGAGGAAGGCTGTGTGGATGCCACTATGTTGCAGGCCTCCTTCAACGCTTAATTAGCTTGCAGTGAGTGCAGACGCCATCTTGACTGGCTGTGAGGGATACCATTAGGCCAGGCCAGTGACCTTGGCAACTCTAATATTTATGTCTGTAAAATTGAGTCGTGAAACTAAAGGGCATTGCACAGGTGTTTCCAAGTATTTTAAAATAGGATTGTGGAGACTACACATGGGTCATTAAAACTATCGGTGTATACAGTGGTCAGTGCAGGACACACATCCTGCAGGCATAGCCTCTCTTTGGGTCAGTAGCACCATACCACTTGCCATCTAATATCACTTTGGCAACATTTTGTTTGTTTGTTTGTTTAGCCTGCACACCCTGGCAGGTTAAATTATGTGGGGAGTAGTTCTATCTGGTAAATCAGCAAGGAAGCTAGACATAATACTGGGTAGGAAATAGTTGGCCTCTCAGCCACCAGCCTTATCTCCCAGAGACATGTGAAGCTTGCAGTTACATTTGAAAATCTCTAATAGCCAGATAAGCAAAAAAGGCTTTCTGGGGACCCAGGTTAAAAGGTTTGATGATGAGATACGATTTAAGGCCAAACGAAGTGATGTAGCAAAGAGGGAATAGTAGAGGAAGGGAAACAGAATCTCTGTAATGAACTAGCACCAGAAAATCTTCTGCAGAGGAAGAATATAAACAAGAAATAATCTCCCAAACACAGGACTTAAGCTTCTACATTTTCTTTTTATTCCTAACGGTCTGCCTAGCAACAGCTGATATAGTACAGATTTCGCTGAATGTCAGATTGGGAGCTCCAGAAGGTTTATTTCCGCAGGAGATTAAGGTACAAATATTTCCAGATTAGCTTCAGGGTGGCAAGATTAACTCACACCATGAGGCCTCTGCCATCATAGAGATGCTCTGTGGCACTTTTTATTCTCTCATAAATGAAGTGGCAAAATTGCCTCTTGAGTCAAAGGGAAGAAGTCAAAATGTTGTCTTGTTACGTGTCCTGGGGAGTGAGTGGCATGTTTCCTGGGTTGGATTAGCAGGTCAGGATTCAGGAAAGGGACTCAGTGTTCTCTGTGGAAGTGGAAGGTCAGAAAACACCTGACCACACCTGTGTTGTAGCAATAACAGCCTTTAAAAAAAAAATTTTTTTTTTCACCCATTCTGTTATCACTGTTGAAGGATATTGGGAGAGCTAGGATAAAAATCATAAGCAGTGAGGCACCTGGGTGGCTCAGTGGGTTAAGCCTCTGCCTTCAGCTCAGGTCATGACCTCAGGGTCCTGGGATCGAGCCCTGCATCGGGCTCTCTGCTCAGCGAGGAGCCTGCTTCCCCCTCTCTCTCTGCCTGCCTTTCTGCCTACTTGTGATCTCTCTCTCTCTGTGTCAAATAAATAAAAATATTTTTAAAAAATCATCAACATTAATAAAGGCTAATTTTACAGTGGGTCAGCCAGATTGTGTACATGGACATGTCATAAGATGTACCGATGTACTAGAATAAATCCTTACTATTTATTTTTATCCCCATTTACTCTAGGTAATGTTTGTTTTGTGTTGTTTTGTTTTTCAGTTACAGAAAATATATGGCTCCTTGACTATCATTAGTTTGAAAAATAAGGGAGGATATATTCTGACCTGAAAGTAGAACTCCAAGCCTATTGCATCTTTAATAAAGAGCTAAGCATCTAAACTGCTGTTAGAAATAGTTGTCAAGTAAAGACCAAGCTGTTCACTTGAAGCTCTCAGATTCTAAGGCAACCTTTTAGAATAAAACCCAGTGGAAACCCATTTAATAAATGAATAATAAGCCATGCTAGAGAAGCAATCCAAGTATAATCAAGTGTTTCCATCTTAGTGTTGGGTTCCACGCAGCAGGAGCCCTGGGATTTGGACCCTAAGATTGGATAATGGTGAATAAGGGCTTAGTTTTGGACTTTATTAGGTGTCAAAACCATAGACCAACATAGACTTCGCAGATTAATCATTTGGCTGTAGAAGGAATAATAGGGACACCAAACTAGAGCATTCCATTGCTTTAATTACACCCCCCTCCATATGAGTTTAGGCATGCAGAGATTTCATGGAGTCACCAGGAGAAATTCTTTGTTGTATTCACAAATGGTCTAATGGTGCTTTAAGAATGAGAATGGTGCTTTCTGCATTAGTTCATACATCCTTTTCCTATGTGTGTTGAGTATTTAACAAGTTGTTTTTACTTTACCTGTTGTTTTAACTACATGTGTGAGAAAGAAATACCTTCTTGGTTCTGGCGCAGGAGACTTCTGTGTTCCTGTTTCAGTCAAGAGGCAGCTGGATAGGGAGGAGAGGAAGGGACAGGCCTCTCCCTGCTAAGTATTCAGCATTGTATATTTTAGATTTATCTGACATATTTTTTCCTCTGAGGATGCACAAAAGAATCCTTATAACTAATTTATTAAATTATAAATGCAAAAATTTTTCTTGACATAGCAGTTACGCTTTTTTTTTTTTTTAAACAAACTTAGTTACACAAATCATGAACCTGGCATTATAATCCTAGTAAACCAGATTAAATCTTACTTGTAGACTTCATTTTCCAATACTTATGATTGTCCCAATGGAAGCCATTAGCAGTCCCTTGTTTAGAATTATTCATGGATTGGGCTTTAAGTATTTTAGTAAGTGATGGTAACATAATTTTCAGTGCCTTCTCCCTGGAAAAGATGGGAAGAAGGATTATCCTTAGGCAATTGTAACTAGTCTGTGGCCATTCAAGCTTATGTTTTGCTTTTGTTTTTTGTGGGTTTTTTGGTTTTATTTATTTATTTGACACAGAGAGACACAGCGAGAGAGAGAACACGAGCAGGGGCAGTGGGAGTGGAGAAGCAGGCTTCCCGTGGAGCAGGAAACCCGATGTGGGACTTGAACCCAGGACCCTGGGATCCTGACCTGAGCCGAGGGCAGATGCTTAATGACTGAGCCACTTAGGCACTCTCAAGCTTATGTTTTATACAAGATTGAGCCCACCAGAAACAGTTGAATAGAATATTATCGGTCGTCAAATAATGAGCAATGGATTTTAAGGATCTTTTAAAATATACTTAAAAACCATGAGAGACTCTGGACTCTAGGAAACCAACTGAGGTTTATATAAGGGGAGGGAGGTGGTGGGATGGGGTCACCAGGTGATGGGCATTAAGGAGGGCACCTATTGTAATGAGCACTGGGTATTTTCGTGGAATACTACATCAAAAATTAATGACTCTTTCCTGTCTCCACAAAATTCACAATCTAATTAGGAAAAGAGAATAAATACAGTAGGAACAAAGAGCCAGTGTAAGAGGTAAGTAACTGCTAAATTAAATGCAGAGGATGTCATGAAGTGAGACTTGATTGAATGAATAGTAGAAATAATAAATGCTCTAAGAGAATAGAAGAGGAAATGTTCATAGACTATCCTGACTTCCAAGGTGAATGGAAAGAAGTGAATTTGAGCAGGATTCTAAAGGATTTTTAGAATTTATGCATTTAGGCTAGAGCAGAAAAGAGAGCCCTAATGTGCACAAACATGAAAGCAGGGACATTTGAGTTGAAGTGTGGTAATGATAATAGAAGTTAACTTTTTATTTAATACTTAATAGGTTCCCTGTAATATTGATTAATCTTCACCACAACCCATAAGATAAATTTAAGACAGTCCAATACAAAGACTTAGTCCCTAATTGGTTGCAGGTGATAGAGCAATAGGGAATGGGGAAGATAAGCATGGAGAGAAATCACTGATAACCCCAGGTCTTTAAACTTGGTTGACTGGAAGAACAAAGTATAGATTTTACTGAAATAGGAGGTTTCTTTAAAGAGCTGCTTTTGGGGGGATGAATGCACAAATTTTTCATGAGATGGTTTTTAGTGAATTGCATGAGATGATTCAAGGGGAAATATTCAGTAAGATGTTAGACATTTGTGACCTAGAATTCCAGGGAGATGTGCAATTAGAAAAACAAAGTTATAGTTAGAGGAGATAGCTCACGTCACCAGAGTATATGTCAGAGCAAGGATTGTATACTGTGCTTGGAGACATTTTACATCCAAAGCGTTAATGAAACAAAGTGGGCTTTCACTCTTCTCATGTGGAAAGATAATTTATTAATAATCAGATTTCTCAAGATACTGTTTGAAGGCCCACAAATCCATGAGAAACAATTCCTTCTTTTCATAGGTACACACAGATTGGGTCAATTTAGAGAAGGAAAAAAAGAAAATTGTCTGTGAATCCATGAGATCCCTTTTTATTCCAGAGATCAGTAGAGCATGTTATAAGGTTTTATATTGATTCCTTAAGAATACAGGAAATGTATCACTTACTAGAGATCCAGATCAATCAAGAAATTGTGTGTAGGTTTTTTTTTTTTTTATATCTAATGGAATATTTTGAGGAAATTAGGACTTCAGCTGGAAAATGCAAAATGTGTATGGATGATAGGAGAAGTAAAATGTTTGTCATTTTGTGTGTATGTGTGTGTATACACATGTGTAAATATGTGCTTGAGTGTGTATAGGCCTACACACACATACACACCATCTTTATTATTACTCCATAATGATAATGGATCAGAATGATTTGTAGTGGTCAAAAATACACAAACTTAAATTGATTCTTAAACTTACATTAGGACGAAATGGAAGAAATTACTTACATCACCAGTATTATTTTGAAATAATTAGAGAAACATTTTTGAAGAAAAAGGCACTAACTTTCTTTAATAGTAATAGCAGAAGGCATACCATGGAACATCAGTTTTTCAGGCATGTGAGGGTTTTAAATAATGCAGGAAAAGAAATAAATATCTTCCCTAATGGAGATGTACAGATACGTGTTGATTATCAACTCTTTTATAAATATTTATTCCCACTCCAGTTTCTATTACAGGATTTATTCACAAGCATTGTGAATAACCCAACTTTAGCTGGATTTACTGGCTTACAACTGCCTTTTTTTTTTTAGGTTTTTTTTTATAGTTATTAATAGAACCCATCATTTATAATCTGCATATTGTCTTCATTTTATTTAGGGAAACAGTAAAGCATCAGAAAAGAAATTAAAATGGACTAAAATGGATACTCAGAATTTTTTGCTATCTAATTCGGTATTGAACACAAGATACCCTTCCCTTCTGACCAAGAAGACAAAATTATCTGTCTTCACTATCTCTTTATTCAAGGAGGATGATTTTCTCAATATATACAGTTAGGTGGAAAACATATATAAGGTGAACTGAATCCTAAGATAAAGTAAAGAGTAAAGAGCACCAAGTCCTTTTTAAATGGACTCATGTACGTAGGCCACCGTGGATTAAAACTCATGGTACTTATACAAACATAAAAAACAAAAAGTAAGAACACTCAGGTATTTATTGATAGAGTCCATTTAGGATAGTGTTTTAGGAATGCTGGAGATCAGGGAGAAACCCAGAAGGACGACAGAACAACAATTCACGTTTCTCTGATTTTTAAGATAAGTTAAAGAAAAAATTCTGGAAAATATAGTTGTCAGTTTTTTGCTAAGGATGAGACACATCTGTCTGCCCTTGGGAGTTAGTGATCATAGGTTCGGTACCTACTGTGTACAAGATAGGGTTCTGAGCATGTTATAAGGAATGCAGATATTTAAATTATAGATTTTACCTCACCTCAGTGCGCTCATTCCAAATCAAGGAGTTAACATGGAATTATAATACAATTTGGATTGAATAAGTAACACTGGGAAGTTATAGAAGAAGCGCTTTCTTATTCAGTGCAGAAAAGGTAACTTTGACCTTTGTGGATCTTGAAAAGTTAACTGTTCAGAAGGTAACAAGTGAGAACATTCCATTTTAAACAGAGGAGAAATGGAGGAAACTGTCAAAGCATAGCTATGTAGACAGTAAAACATGCAGCAGACTCATGCATGGAAAATCCAGTTTGATTTCATTCAACTGAAGCACAGTTGAATGTCAGGGAAATTGGGAGGTGTGGCTGGAAAAGTCGGTTGGAATTTGACTGGAGAGATCTTGTAAGGAAGGTGGATTGCTAGGGTGTCATGGGGGAACGATAAGTAAGAGTCTGGAGCCTGAAGTTCCAGTCTTGTCTTTACCACTCACTCAATTTATTTTCTTCGGAATCTAATTTCCTTGGGATATACGCTCCAGCCTGTAAATGATGGTCTGCATTTGTAAACCAACATGTCCTCTCACAAAGATTCTAGGCAGAGTGCTTTTCTTCTAGGTTTCGGGTAGGTGTCCAAGTTACCAGATGAAGCAGCTGACTTGTATTTAGGAGCCAAGTTTTGTAAATCGTTTGTATCTTTAGGTAGAGGAATCACCCTCATGCTGGGGGAATGAGAGAGAATCAACAACTGAAATCTCCCATGGGAATATGGTGACTTGTATTTGTATGTCCCAACTCACACTCATGCTGGGGCATATCTCAATATGTATGCTATATTACTTTTCCTCTTTTTTCACAGCCTTTGTAGTTGAATTCATTTGTGTATGATCAGTTTGGTCATTCATCCCAAGAAGAACAAGAAAATAGAAAGCAGAGTTCTTTATCTCTAGTCAAAGAGCAGCCTTGAAACAAATATCAAAACTCCTGTAGTTTAAGTGTTCTTACCACAAGGAAAAAGAAGCTATCAACTTTTGTTTCTAAAAGGAGCCTAGACACTTCAGTTTCTCCCAGGGCATCACATGTTAAAGAAATATGATGGTTTTTAGCCCACAGAGAGGACACCAGACCCAAAAACCAGTAGCAGTGTCTGTCCCATGTTTTGGGGATGTGGAAGGTGGAAAGACGAGGAGAAAAACTGGTGAAATACAATTTCAAATGAATTCTGCTGAAGTACAGAAATTACTGCTAGCTAATAGTTTCTTTTCATTTCACTGTTTTCTAGTAAACCACCACCACAAACAGGTTGATTCTAGGGTTTTATAAAACGGTGTTGAATATGCCCCAAACTAAACCAGTATTTGAATTAGTTTAATGGTATGGATTAACAATTGAGGAAACAAAAAAAATCTTCCTTATATTAGGAATTAAATCTATATATTTAACTACCAAACTGGAATAAAAAATTATGTCATCTGATTAGTCTATGTACTGTGCATGACCTGATACTTCATTTAGATCAAATCTGTATCATATGCCATGTTCTGCTCTAGGTCTATGTGATCAAAATTAATCTTTGTAATGAAGTACTTTAGGTACTTTAGGGTATCAGTATGATTTCTTCAAGCTATCAAAGGTTCAGTTGTCTTTAGTAAGATTTCCAGTATATTAGTGTTTTAATAAATTATCTATGAAGTATTTTAAGTTATTCATTTCAGATGTTTTTGTGGTAAATGTGTCTATATTTATTTTTGTTTTGTTTTGTTTTAAATTTCATTTTAATTATAGAGACAAAAAGAACACACACAAATGAAGTGGGGAAGGGGCACCGAGAAACTCATAAGGGGGCTCCAGGCACAGTGCCTGTAACCTTACACAGGGCTCGATCCCACTACCCTGGAACCTGAGATCATGACCTGAGCTTAAATCGAAAATCAGACTTGACCCAACTGAGCCACTCAAGTGACCCTAAATGTGCCTATGTTTATAAGCTTTAATTTACTAGGTTAAGGATATGTGTTAGTTTCTAATTTGGATTTAAAGCACACAATCCAAACCTGTTTTGCTCAGTTTAGACTTCAAATTAAAAAATGCTGCTGGTCAGTTCAGCGTGTAGGGAAAATGTGATGCTTTCCAGTTTTGTGGGTCATTTCATGTTGCATTTGTAGAACAAGTTCGTAGAATGCAACAGCAGTGGGTCCAGCTGACAATTACATTGATGCTTACAAACAAAATACTACTATGAATTAGGATCAGCAAACATTTATTGTAAAAAAATATATATGTAGTATTTTTTTCCTTTCCTGGCCATATGATCTTTGTTGCAAACTACTCAACCCTGGCATTATATCACAATAGCAGTCACAGACAGACAGATCTTAATGAGCAGGCATGGCTGTGTTCCACAGTACACTTTTTTTTTTTTTTTTTTTTTTTTTTTATAAAAACAGGTATTGGTCTGAATGTGGCCCTTAAATAACCAGTCATTTCTGGAGATGACTGACTTGTCCCAAAGTGAGTTCTGAGGATGAGATGAGGTATCCATGAATGAAGAGGAACTTCAGGTCAAGCAATTCTGGGAAACGGAATACCTCTTCTCTTAGACAAATCCCATGTTATCTTGAAGACCATGAGAAGTCTTGCAATAAAGTAATCTACTTTGGCTTACTCAGTTTTCCTAAAGAGATGTGATCCTGGAATTTTGTTGTTGTTGTATTAAGTCTTAAACATAGGAGAAAATCCATGATTTAGAAGCAAGTTATCAAACTGAAAATTTGACTACCATATAGGTCATCATATGCAAACCTTTACATGAAACCTTACTGAAATCTTTTAAAGTCCAAAGCCCACTCACCAACACTTGTCCACAAAACTAGCCAGGGTAAAGTCTTAACTATCTGAACTAGTTATGAGTAATTTTCCGATTAGTCCTTTCTTAGGCTCTGATCATATTACTTCCTGCTGGAAGTTTGAGCTCTTGGACTTTTTCTTTTGGTTAAATGCATTCTTGTTTTTTCTAATTAAATAATATATTTGAGAAAGAGAAAAAACTAGCAGGGAGGGGCGGAGGAAGAAGCAAACTGTCCTCTGACCCAGAAGCGCAATGTGGGGCTCAATCCCAGATCTCCAGAATCATGACCCAAGCCAAAGGCAGACTTGCAACTGAGTGAGCCACCCAAGTGCCCCAAATGCTTTATAGTTTAAATTAATTGAGCATATATTTACTGTGTGCATGCATTCCAGACACAGCGATGTAAAGTCTTTCTTTTCTAGGAATTTATAATAGCAAAGAGGGATAAAGACAAAAGTTAGAATACTATATGATAACTTTTCTAATAAGAGGAATTTTTAATCCTGTCAAAGTACATATGAGAAGTACTAAGCCATAATTAAATGACAGAGAAATCTTCCACAGGATGTCTGTCTAAGCACATATTTCAGGCTAGCTACAGAGAAATGGGGAAGGAGCAGATACAAAGATACTGGGCAAAATTACCAGGCTTATCCAGCTAATGCACAGGATGGCTCTAATGTGGCTATATGCTGCAGAGATAGGTGGGAGTTGAATTAAACAGGTCTTTCCTCATTCTGTAAAATTATTGAATATAGGTAGAAAGTTGCAGAGCGTGGCTCAATCATATTTGCGCTCTGGTAATACAGTGGTACTTGAATGCACAGAATGAACTGGAGGGAGCTGGTCTGCTCAGATGTGGGACTTTGCCTTTAGATGTTTATAGCTTTCCCATGGAATCTACCATCATGACCTATTGCTCTAGATTCTTCCTTCAAGTCCATACCACACTGCCAAGCTTCCTATGTTATATTAAGAAACCGAGAACAGGGTGATATTTTCCCCTGAAACCATCTGCTTGCTATTGGAAACATTAAACTGTCTTTTCATTTGGGGTATTAGAAAAATTATAAGGAGTGAATAATAAGTGTTTTTAGAAAATTCAAAGGAGACTTTGTTACCTATTTGTAGTTAGACAAAAATTGGCACCAAGAGACCAACCTGGTTGTTACACCTTAAAGAAATGATTGACTCTAAAGACAAACCTGGGCCTTTTCCTTAGCAACAGCAATTAACCTAGAAGAGCCTTTCGTTAGATCTGTTTTAAGACAACAGAACTGGTGGACATATAAATATATACACATATAATTACACACCCTGTCTGTCCTTGTGCACCTGTACTGCTTACTTGCAAAGCATGAGGTATTTCTGGAAGTTCTCAATTAGAATGCAGCTTAATCTTGTGTTCACTAAATAACAATATATGAAGTATGTCTGTTTTATCCAGCCTGGCACAGGGAAGCACTTAAAAAGATGTGAGGGTTTCTTTTTTTTTTTTTTTTTTTCTTTAGGATTTTATTTATTTACTTGACAGACAGAGATCACAAGAAGGCAGAGAAGCAGGCAGAGAGAGAGGAAGGGAAGCAGGCTCCCCACTGAGCAATGAGCCCGATGAGGGGCTCAATCCCAGGACCCTGGGATCATGACCTGAGCCGAAGGCAGCGGCTTAACCCACTGAGCCACCCAGGCACCCAGCCTTTTCTTTTATGGAAAAATTTATTTGGGGGACACCTGGGTGGGTCAGTTAGTTAAGTGTCTGCCTTGGGCTCAAGTCATGATCCCGGGGTCCTAGGATCGAATCCCATGTCGGGCTCCTTGTTGAGTGGGGAGCCTTCTTCTCCCTCTGCCTCCTTCTCCCTCTACCTGTTTCTTCCCCGCTTGTGCTCTCTCTCTCTGACAAATAAATTAAAAAAAAAAAAATTTTGTGTGGACAGCTGGGCTCTGGGGTGTTATACATGTATACACGTGTATATAATATATATTATATAGTACGTATATATTTTATTCTGGCTATTTAACATTGTTTAGAAATGCAACTTCTGATGTCTAAGCTGAAGGCTGTGGAGTTTTTAATTAGGGGATACTGCAGTTGTGTTGGAGGAGCAGGTGTTAAAAGCCGTGGGACAAAGACATCATTTAAATTTTGGGGATTTGAGGGGTGCCTGGGTGGCTCAGTGGGTTAAAGCCTCTGCTTTCGGCTCAGGTCACGATCCCAGGGTCCTGGAATCGAGCCCCGCATCGGGCTCTCTGCTCAGCAGGGAGCCTGCTTTCCCTCCTCTCTCTCTGCCTGCCTCTCTTCCTACTTGTGATCTCTGTCTGTCAAATAAATTAAAAAAAAAAAATTTAAACTTTGGGGATTTGAATCAAACGGTTTCCATAGAGTCCATGTTAATATCAACAAGGAAAAAAATGATACATTTTACCTCCATTTTTTTTTGTTAGCTTTTATTACCATGCTTATCATGGCTACCAGACTCATTCCTCACTTGTATGAATTCAGGAGAAAGCAGGGTGCAGGATCTCTTAGGAGAAATGGAAGCCAGAACTTAGAAGTGATGGAAGTCTGCCATTACAGTCTGATCTCTTGCCATCTCCATTAGCCCCACTTGAGTTCAGAACACTGTTAAAGTACCTAAAAATATTTATTTCTGGTTGGTAAACCTTTGTCTTCTTTGCACTCATCAGATATTTGGATGACTCTGTCATTGTATTTATGCAAGCTGTTCTTTTCCATCCATCAAGGATACTGTTTTCCAAGGAGTTTTTCCGTATTCCTTTAGTGGAAGTTCCATAAGGCAACCTGAGGTACAAACTGAGCCTGAAATGTGATGTGTGGAAAAGTCAGATAAAAGCTTATGCATATTCACAGTTACATAAACATAAGCATTCAGAGGACACATTTCATCACATTGTTTTTTTTTTTTTTCCTACTTGAAAATATTGTCCTGAAACTCACAGCTGAGATGTAGTAAGTGAAGGGTTGAGAGGCAATAAAATAAAAACTTGAACTGTGTGGGCATGGACTTAAATAAAACACTTGGGACTGAGTTTTCCTGAAGTAACTTCAGCTACTTAAATCTGTCTTTGGTCCTTTGTCTCATCTCTGAAACAGCTCCGTCTCAGAATTTAAGTTGTCTCTAATCAGAATTCTTCTCTAAAATCTTTTTGTAGATAACAGCTACCTCTTAGTTTCCAAAGGTAATTGAATTACATTTCCTGGTAACGACATGCCTAGACTGCCAATTTAAGGAGGGAGTTTTATATCATGAAAAAATGTATATAGTACTACAGCTATTCCCATTTTCATATTTTTCTCCTCTCTTTACATAGATCTTACTTTTTTTTTTTCCAAAAAGCTCACAATGATAGTAAATGGGAAATATAGGAAAAACCTGCATGCTATTTTTTAGCATATAAGAAGTATGGAATTGTGGCTTCATTTATTTATTTATTTATCATTAAGAAAGGTAAGATAAGCCTGGTTCTCTTCACACCTTAATTTGACTATTCCAGCAGTCTCATACCAGGCACAAAGTAACAACATCGACAATATAACTTGCAGCCTGGGCATACAGACATAATTTTTTTCACACTATTTTTCTATGACCATTGTGTCTTTTATGAGCAAACTTTTATGATCTTTGAACTTCATCCAGAAATGATGTTGCAAACCATAAATATAACATATACACTGGTATGATACATTCACATTCCTTTCTAGGAAAATAGATCCACTGTTGTAAAGACAAAAAAAAAAAAAAAAAAGATTTTTTTTCTGAAGTCTGATTCTGAGTGTGGGCTTTATTTTGAAATAATTATAAACTTACGGAGAAATTACCAAAAGTGGTACAAAGTGTTTGTGTGCCTTTCTGTATGGTTCTTCTAATTACCTTACATACCGTAATAGAACAACGAAGACCAAGAAATTGACATGGGTACAAGTCAGGTAGGTAAACAACAGACTTTGTTTGATGTGCAGTTGTTTCTCTAATAATATCCTGTTTCTATTACAGGATCTGACCCAGAATCCCACATGGTTTATAGTATTTACTTCCCTTAAGCATCCTTCAGTTCCATCACAGTTCCTTACTCTTGGGTTGCCTTTTGTGATTTTGACACTTTTGAAGACAGCTGCTCAATTATATGACAGAATCCTACGCAGTTGTCTTGTGTTTTCTCATGATTACAGTTAGGTTAGGCATTGTTGGCAAAGAAAACCACAGAAGCATACTGTGGCCCTTTTAATATACCACTTTCAGAGGCTGCACGAGGTCAGTATGACTTCTCATTGGTGACGTTAGCCTTGATCATTGGTTAAGAGTAAGTCAGCTGAGTTTCTCTGCTGTAAAATTAATATTTTCCCCAGCATTAACTTTAGACACACACATATATTTTTTAATGTATTAAATATTATATAGTCACCATATTCTTTTATGCCCTAATGTCCCTTCCTAAAAACCATTACGCAGGAACCTAACTTTCATCGCAACTGGTGTACTAAGAATTAATGCACCGTCCTTGGGAGATTCTCAGATAAAAGCCACTTTATAGCTGGAAATGATCACTCTATCGCATTTTAAATAAGAACATAAATAGAATGGCTAAAAGTAAATTGGCAGCATGTGCTCATTTCACACCCAGAACTACAGGACATCTGTTATATATGTGACAGGCCAGACCTGAAATCTGGTTTTCCCAGAACCAAATAGTGTTTGCCCAGTTTGACCTAAGTCAGCCTAATTAAGCAAAGAATACATCAATCATGTGCTACCTATTTTGGCTATGAAACTAACTGGATGGATAACCACCCTTTGATAAGGACAATAAAAAAATTTTTTAAAACAGTCACATTCACAGTTTCTGCTGCTGATACAAGAGGGAAAAAAAAATCCCTTGGCATGCTAATGATTCTGCATCCACATGCTATAATTATCATTAGTGTGCATCTGATGCTTAGGTATCCCCACCAGTGCAGAG
Organism: Mustela erminea; assembly: GCF_009829155.1. Taxonomy (NCBI): domain Eukaryota; kingdom Metazoa; phylum Chordata; class Mammalia; order Carnivora; family Mustelidae; genus Mustela; species Mustela erminea. The sequence goes on from NC_045614.1 coordinate 44,966,967, forward strand.
AAAGACAGCCTTTGCAAAGAGGTTTACCAACATTATACTTTATTTTTCCTTTGAATGTCAGTGCTATCTGCCCTGACATAATATGCTCAGAGGAAATTGGCCACGTAGAGGTCCAGAGAAAGCAGGAGAAGGAACACCAGAGAAATAAGTCTCTCACATTCCTCTCCAAGCTTCAAATTCCTCTTTGACAAATGGCAATTATTATATACCTACCTCCTCAAGTTATTGTGACGATTAGATCATCTATATAAAATTTTGGATAGTAACTGACACATAGTAAGTACTCAAGAGAAAAAACAGCTTGTCATTTTATCATTCTACTGTTTTTCATGCCTGAGGTACAGATTTCAGTGCAAAAGACAAGAGAATGCAGGTGATTGCTTACTTAAATTGTTCTGTTTAATAGACATGGACTTCTGGTAAACTATTCTATACCAAACAAGAATTCAGAAGAGTTTGTCAAATGATATAGAAACATCCTATCTCTACATGCAGTCCCAGAATGAAGGACAATGTCAGTGAAGTGTGCGTTGCGGGAAATTAATCTGTTCTTCAAGAAAATGAGTCCATGGGAAAATAAACAGGAAAATGCACTGGAATGCAAGTTCTATGATAAAATTTCTTCAACTTTTTTATGATATCCAGTGCCTAGCACCATGCCAGACATACTGCAGGTGTTCAACAAATATTTTTTTTCAGATGAATGTTCTAATATAGTATTTTGCTAATGTAGTATTTATTTCTCTAAAGGCTAGCACAGGAACTGGAACGCACAACTTACCTTTGCAGGGGATGGAAATCTACGAATATCATCACTACACCAAAGAGGAGGGTAGTGGGTAGTTTCATGTCCCCGGACTCTATGTATTATAGAGAGATTTCTTTCTTTCTTTCTTTCTTTTTTTTAAAGATTTTATTTATTTATTTGACAGAGAGGGAGAGAGAGATCACAAGTAGGCAGAGAGGCAGGCAGAGGGGGAGGGGGAAGCAAGCTCCCTGACAAGCAGGGAGCCCGGTGCGGGGTTCGATCTCAGGACCCAGAGATCACGACCCGAGCTGAAGACAGAGGCTTAATCCACTGAGCCACCCAGGTGCCTCTACAGAGAGATTTCTAGGTTTCGCCTAGGTAACACAAAACCCCTACTAAGGTTGTTATTATGTTAATAACAATTTTAAACATATTAGCTCATATAGTTCTCAGTGAACTTCTTCTTCTTCTTCTTCTTTTTTAAGATTTTATTTATTTACTTGAGAGAGAGAGTACACAAGTGACTATAGGGGCTAAGGGAGAGGGAGAAGCAGGGTCCTCACTGAACAGGAAGCCAGACTTCAGCGTGGATCCCTGGACCCAGAAACCATGACTTGAGCATAAGGCAGATGCTTAACTGACAAAGCTACCCCTAGGCACCCTTCTGTGAACTTCTGAAGTAGGTGGCAGTGTCTCCATTATATAAATGAAAAACTGAAGGGTCAAAAATAACTTTTATAAAACAGTTCAGATATTTGATATAAAAACTGAGATTTGGGGGCGCCTGGGTGGCTCAGTGGGTTAGAGCCTCTGCCTTCGGCTCAGATCATGATCCCAAGATCCTGGGATCGAGCCCTGCTTGGGGCTCTCTGCTCAGCAGGGAGCCTGCTTCCCTCCTCCCTCTCTGCCTTCCTCTCTGACTACTTGTGATCTCTGTCTGTCAAATAAATTAAAAAAAAAAATCTTAAAAACAAACAAACAAACTGAGATTTGAACTTAGGTCTGTTTCCGAAACTGTGTATACTCCTGACTTAGAGTACTACACTCTCTTGTTTCAAACACCCTTAAAGTACTGTGTTACTTACTTTTCCAAAGAATAAAGTATCTGTCTTACTTATTGCTGTATCATATGGCATGCCAGTTACTTGAAGCATAATTAATAATTTGAATAAAGGAGAGAGTATAAAAGATCTTAGTCTCTTTATTTTTATAGCCAATCATTATTTGTAAGTTTATGTTTGCAATCTTATTTCTACTTCTAATTAAGTAGATAGAGACTCACTTTTAAGCTATCGGATATCTGATTTGGCTGTCCAAGCAATCAGCAAGCTGTGCATAGTGATGAATATACTGGTAAGCTTTACTTTCCCACTAAGTGCATCCAAGGAAAAGCTCTGAAAGTCATACGGTTCTTGCCACTTTAAATCTGACACCTAATATATTAGGTATTAGAGTGTTTTGTGCTTACCTTTAGCTCTTCTTTAGTTTAGGTGATTAAAAAATGCCTGTTGCTGTCTGTATTGCAGCATGCTTCATTAACAGTGATTTATTTGGGAGTTTAGCAGAATTGGCACTCTGCAGCACACTAGTGGGCAGAAGGAAAACAAACGTGAGATGGTTGCTAAGGAACCCATCCTGCTGGGATGGTAGGAGCCTTTAAAAAGTTTGCAAAGTTGACTTCCCATTACCCAGAAAGCAAGACTGAGACTGGAGTCTGTGGGAAGATTCGTTTCCCCTAAACCACTTCCATACACCCTTCTTTAATGCTCAGGAAAGAATCCAGTGTAATCATGGGTTTTCCCTGCTCGTACAGTGTACTTTTCTGCATCCATTTTCTCCTGAAGCCAAGTGTTTCACTGCTTGCTCATCTTCTTTTCCCAGCAAGTTTACTTACTCAAAAGCCATGCTTACCTTTTTCTAGCAGAATCTACTTATAAATGTTTTCTCTTATATTCCTTTGGACAACCCTGTATCATCCCTGTCACTTTACCAAAGAGAAAAGGGAGGCCAGCAGAGGTTAAATGACTTGCCCAAGGTCAACAGGTAAATGATAGAACTGGGATTTGAACCTAGCTTTTGTAATTCTAAAGCCATTGTTTGAACCACCATGAGAAAGGCAAAGAAATTTTTAATTTTACTTGCAAGCTATATTGATTTTGTTGTGTCTATTTGAAATGTTATGTTGAAAAGATTCAGGGACTGCCCTTGGGCTAAGCAAGGAAGAGTGCGATACTAAATTAGCTTGCTTTCCATAGGAATGGGAAGGAAGAATGGAGGTGCCATGTATCTTCCTATCTTCAGCTATGATCTACTTTTGTTTTTGTTTTTATTGTAATGAAAGTGTACTAATATGGGAATGCCATTCTAAAGGAAGGATGAAATATCTGAGAAGCCGTCTAAATAAGGGGAAAACACCACTGTGTATTTTTTACATGCTACAATTTCCTGTTCTTCTAATAAGACTGCATTGTAACTATTTGGGAGAATTTCCACATAGGGCATAAATATCTACACTCTTAAGTTGAACTTTCAGGGTTCATTTCAAGGGTGATGCAAACATTCTCTATCTTGTTGGTAGTGGCAGTTGTATGACTGCATAAGTTTTTGAAACCTCATCAGACTTTACACTGAAAATACTGTAAATGAGCGTATGCAAAATATACTTCAATAAACTTGGTGGGGGGTGGCATTTAGAGTTCATGCCCTGTCCCTATGATAAAAGTTCTAACAAAGGACAATTTATTTAACCCCTAAATTGAAAATAATATTGTCCACCTTAACGGGTTCCTCTTTTAAAAAAAGTTTATTTATGTATTTGTGTTTTTACTTGTTTATTTATGAGAGAGAGAGAGAAAATGTGCATGCCATGTGCACAAGCGAAGTGGGGCAGAGAGCAGAGGGAGATCTTAAGCAGGCTCCCTGCCCACTGCAGAGCCCAACTCAGGAATCAGTCTCACAACTCTGAGATCATGACTTGAGCCGAAATCAAGATTTGGCCACCCGACTGACTGAGCCACTCCGGTGCCACTTGAAGGGTTGTTTTAAGGGGCACCTGGGTGGCTCAGTGGGTTAAAGCCTATGCCTTCGGCTCAGGTCATGATCCCAGGGTCCTGGGATCAAGCCCCGCTCTCAGAGAGCCCTGGCTCTCTGCTCAGCAGGGAGCCTGCTTCCTCCTCTCTCTCTCTGCCTGCTTCTCTGCCTACTTGTGATCTCCATTTGTCAAATAAATAAATAAGATCTTTAAAAAAAAAAAAGAGGGGGGTTGTTTTAAAAATGAGATGAGTTAGTTTATAAGACTACTAAGTAGTAAGTACTCTGTAGATGATAATGTTGTTTATCATTTCCTCTGTTATTTTGTATTTTATTCTACCATTACACTGCCACCTACATTAATAGCTTAATCACATATGCTTTTTCTTTTCTTTTTTCTTTTTTTTTTTTTTTGAGTGAGAGAAGGTGTGTGTGTATGCATGAGCACACAAGCACAGAAGGGTTGGAGGAGGGGCCAATGGAGAGGGAGAGAGAGAATCTTAAACAAGCTCCACACCCAGCATGGAGTGTAGGCTCAATCATATGACCCTGAGATCCTGAGCTGAGTTGAAATCAAGAGCCCAGAGCTTAACAGATCAAGCCATTCAGGCACCCCTAATCAAATATACATGTTCCTTTAACTACACAAGTTGTATTGAAAATTCACAAACATATAAACTGTATATGGATAGATAGATAATTGCATGATATACATAATATATATAGTTACAGTTTTGAATACATGGCTTTCATGATAGAAGATAGGCCCCATTTTCATTTGTTTTTCAACTGAATCATAAAAGTGATTGTATCTAAATGTAAATAAAAACTTCCTAAAATTGATGGACTATAAGATGTGTTTAAACATATTGAAAGTGTTAGATAAATTTGTGATAGATACTTGGAAACCTAAGCAAATAAAGAGGAAATTATTAACTCTAAAAAAATCCCAACTAACACAAAAAGGAAATAAAAACAGTATACTCTGGGACTTAGTTGAAAAATTATCAGCCAAATTAAGTGATACAACTAAATTCAGACAAGAGTGGAACCAGGTATGTGTGCATGTGTTTGTGCATATGTGTCTATCATTGGGACTGACTGTATAAGAGAGCTGAATTATCATGATCTATAAAATAAGCTAATAATACATTAAACCCTCAAATCAAGAAATAGTAGTTTAAGCATTTTTATTTAATCAAAATTAAGATACATACCAGAAAAATAACTTGTTTTCTCTGGGAAGTAGTTCCCTCCAGGGGGCAGGAGTAAATATTTAAGCTATGTTTATGTATTACTTTAATAAAAGTAAAGAATAAGTAAAGCTTGAACAGTAGCACAATAAGTGATTATTTAGTGGAGGCTATGAACAGTGAATATACATTTGTGGTGCAGGATTTAATTTCTGGTAATAGCATCATACATAGAATTTAATTTTTGTTTATTTATGGTACACATGTAACTTTATTTTTTTTTTACAGTGTAATATTAGTTTCAGGTGTATAATATAGTGTGATTCAGCATTTCTATTCATCACCTGGTGCTCATCACAAGTGCCCTCCTTAATCCCTAACATCTATTGAACCCAAACCCTCATCTTCCTCTCCTCGTAACCATCAGTTTGTTCTTTATAATTAAGAGTCTGTTTCTCGATTTGTCTCTCTCTTTTTTTCCTCTTTGCCCATTAGTTTTCTTTCTTAAATTCTATGTATGGGTGAAATCATACGATATTAATCTTTCTCTGAGTGACTTATTTTGCTCAGCATTATACTCTCTTGTTCCATCCGTGCTGTTGAAAATGGCAAGATTTCAGTTTCTATGATTGAATAATATTCCTCTGTGTGTGTGTGTGTGTGTGTGTGTGTGTGTGTGTGTATGCACGCATGTGTGTGTGTGTTTATCACATCTTCTTTATCTGTTTATCTTTTATGGACTTCCAAGTTATATTACAAAGCTATAGTAATCAATAGAGTATCCTATTGATACAAAAACAGACAATAAGCACTTATACTGATAGAAGAGAAAATCCAGAAATAAGCCCAGAAGTAAACTATTGGTGGACACTTGGGCTGTGTCCTTATCTTGGCTATTGTAAAAAATTGCCCCTATAAACATAGGGCTGCATATATCCCATTGATTTAGTGTTTTCATATTCTTTGCTGGATTATAGGGTTGTTCTGTTTTTAACTTTTGAGGCATCTCCATACTGTTTAATACAGTTGCTGTGCCAGCTTGCATTCCCACCAACACTGCACAAGTGTTCCTTTTTCTCCAAATTCTTGCTAATACTTGTTTCTTTTGTTGTTGATTTTGGCCATTCTGAGAGGTGTGAAGTGATAACTCATTACAGTTTTAATGTGTACTTACCTGATCGTAAGTGATGTTGAACATCCTCTCTTGTGTCCGTTGGCCATTTGGATATCTTCTTGGAGAAATGTCTGTTAAGGTCTTCAGCCCATTGTTTTTTGGGTGTTTATATGTATATGTTGTTTTATGTATTTTGGATATTAACCCTTTATCAGATAAGTCATTTGGAAATATATTCTCCCATTCTGTAGGTTGCCTTTTGCTTTTGTTGATTGTTTCCTTTGCTATGCAGAAGCTTTTTATTTTGAAGAAATCCCAGTAAGTTTTTTGTTTTTTGTTTCTTATTTGTTTGTTTGTTTTTTACTTTTGTTTCCCTTGCCTCAGGAGACATATCTAGAAAAATTTGCTATGGCTGTTGTTAAAGAGTACTGACTGTGTTCCTTTCTAAAATTTTTATCTCTAAATTTTTACCTCACATTTATCTCTTTAATGTATTTTGAATTTATTTTTGTGTATGGCATAAGAGAGTGGTGTAGTTTCATTCTTCTACATGTCCAGTTTTCCCAACACCATTTGTTGAAGAGACTATCCTTATTCCATTGGTTATTCTTTCCTGCTTTGTTGAAGATTAATTGACCAGGTAATGGTGGGTTTACTTCTGGGTTTTCTATTCTATTCTATTCTCTTGACCTTTGTGTTTATTTTTGTGCCAGTACCATACTATATTAATTATTACAGCTTGGAAATATAACTTTAAGTCTGGAATTGTGATGCCTGCAGCTTTTCTTTTCTTTTTCAAGATTGCCTTGGCTATGTGGGTCTTTTGTGGTATTATACAAATTTTAGAATTGTTTGTTCTACCTCTGTGAAAAATGCTGTTGGTATTTTGATAAGGACTGCATTAAACACGTAGACTGCTATGGATGGAATAGACATTTTAACAATATTTGTTCTTTAAATCCAAAAGCATGGAATATCTTTCCATTTCTTTGTGTTGTGTTCAATTTCTTTCAAAACTACAATCATTTGTAGTTTTCAGAATGCAGGTCTTTTACCTATTTGGTGAGTTTTATTCCTTAGTATCATAACTTTTTTTTTTTTTTAAGATTGTATTTATTTATTTGACAGATCACAAGTAGGCAGAGAGAGAGAGTGGAGGAAGCAGGTTCCCCACTGAGCAGATAGCCAGATGCTGGGCTCAAACCCAGGGTCCTAGGATCATGACCTGAGCCAAAGGCAGAGGCTTTAACCCACTGAGCCACCCAGGTACCCCAGTATCATAATATTTTTGAGCAGCACACATAACATTTAAAAGCAGTACATCTCCTACAACTTTCCTGGATGGGAACATGGTGTAATCTGAGAAACGGTGAGGTGTCTCAAATAGCTTTGGTGATGACAAAGCCATGGTGACTACCATTCATTTGACTAATTATCTTCCAAATGCACAACTGTTCTCTGATATGATGATACAAGTCAGGCTTTCATGCTTCCTTAGAAGCAATCTAGTTCACCCTCTTTTATTGGTCGAGAAACTTGGCCAGCAATTAAATAACAACACTGAGTCAGTAACCCAGTTATGCTGAGTCTCAATCCAGGGATCTTTTGAAATACTGCAGTGTAATTCTTGGTACTGCTTTGGTTTTTGGAAAAATGTCTCCCCAGTAGCAAAGTGTACAAGTCCAACATCAAAGCAGATTAAAGTTTTATAGGGAAAAAGTATACTGAGAAAGTGATAGTGGGTATATATTCTAAGAAACTTTAATAAAAAATATTTGAAAATTAGTGTATAGAACTTTCTTGGCTCTCAGAATGCATAAATATATCCTTCAGTGATTGAAATGATGAGATATTGGCTTGCTTGGTTTTTATCCCTCAGGATATCTGCCTAATGAAATTATCATATTTCTGGTTAGAATTACCACAAGTGGTAGACACTGTTTTGTCCAAAAAAAACCTTTAAAAATGGGGAAAGTTGTCCACTTTAAGCCACCCTCTGTAATTCTTCAGTGTCTTCTCTAATGAGGTCTTAAGATGGAAATAGAGTCCAAATCAGCTATCGGGTAGGCACGTACAGTCTAAATAAGGGATTGCATCTTATGCTATCTACCTCTTGGTAAATAGGTGGCATTTTCCAAATGTATTATCCAGGTTCTTTATAACTTTTCTTCTTGTTTTTTATTTTTTTAAAGATTTTATTTATTTATTTATTTGACAGAGAGCACAAGAAGAGGGAGTGGGAGAGAGAAAAGCAGGCTCCCCACTCAACAAGGAGACCAATGTGATTGGGGGGCAGTGTTCTATGTAGGGCTCCATCCCAGGACCCTGGAATCATGACCTGAGCTGACTGCAGACTTTTAACTGACTGAGCCACCCTGGTGCCCCTCTTTTCTTCTTTACACTGTTCTCTCTGTTCTTTGAGATGCTTGGGACAAGAAGTCCAATGAAAAAAACTAAGCAAAACATGTTTTCTCACCATTCCTAAAGAAGACTTATTGCAGTCTCCACAAAAGCCGGGAAGACATCAGGGAAATAGAAATGGAAATGTGTCTCTTCTAGAACATAGAGTAAAAAGCTGGTGCAGAAGAAAATCTAGTAAGCTAATTAGATTGATATGATAAGAATTTTCACTTGTCAGAAAGAACCTGTAGGCTAGCTACCATAACCATAGAAATTATACATTATATATACTACTCATTTTACATATAAACTAACTTGTATAGTCTGCAGTCTTTTCTACCTGATGAGTTGCTGTGCCCTTGTGGGCAGAGACCTTGACCTTGACTCTTTTCATTCTGCATATTACCATTTGAATAATGGGCACTCAGTAAATATCTGTTGACTGATTGAAATTTAAGATTTGACTGTTTGCCATTTTCCCTTGAAATGATTGGCAGATTGCTTTCTAAGGAAGCCAGATTTCTCTATTGCTTTAGTTTTGTTCATTGCTTCCCCACCATTGTGATTGACTGCACACCTCATTAGCTAATTGTGGAGTTAAAAAATGCTCAACTATACAACTGGGAAATGTGGATGATCCTTTTTAAAATTCCTGCCTTAAGAATGGCTGCACTGTAAATAATAATTAGTAAGAAAACAAATGTTCATGTTGCTCTTACAGTGGGAGAGAAAGGAACTTACATTCGTACTGGCACAAGAAGATTTGTGAATTAACACTAGTGATAGGTAGTTTCCGACTAGGTCTCAGCTCAGAAACTGCATTATAAATATGACACAGATTCTGCACTATTACGTGCTGGCATCTGGCTTCATTTCTGAAAAAGGACAATGTGAAAAGCAGATTTAGAAAAGAATCACCATCAGAACTTTATGTCATGCTTTAAAAGACACGGGTTTATTTACATTTCTGTCACTGGTAGAAAAGGCACAGAACTTCAAGTATGAAGACATAGATTTGAGTACTGGCTCTATTGATGAAAAGACCTTTGCCCTTGGACAACTTCCATAGCCTCTCACAATCTAATTGCCAAAGCTATAATTTTATAGAGGATAGTGCTGATGCCTGACCTTCAGGGTCCTTATGAAGGCTAAATAAGAAAGGAATGTAAAAGCATGTGGTATGTCCACAAAGATGTGAGTTACATTTGTTCTTTCATTTACATACCAACCATTGACTGTCTAGTCTGTTCCATACACTGTCCATGTGCCTCTCAAATATAAGGGAATAAAGCAGTGATTCCTTACCTTCATTAGGTTTAAATTCCATTTGGGGAGAAGATTTTAATTTCCATCTAAACAATAATAATGACTAATACTTACTTTCAAAAAAAAATGTCAATTGACCTTTACAGCACACTTATGTCCCCAGTCTATAGACGAATATGTTTACAAAGACTGTATGGTTTTCCCAAGTCATGGGCAAAACCAGGAAGAAGGAACTCATTGTGCTTGATTCCAATTCCAGTGTTATTCCACTCTGCCTTCCTGCCTTGAGGCCCTGAAAACTTTGTTATATATTGGAAGAATACTTTGTAATTAGAAATGTAGTTAAATTTGTTGACCAGAGGAGAAAAGCAAAGAAGGAAAACAGATATCCTATACTTCTGGGATTGCATTTAAAGTAGATCCCCATACACATAAATCAACTTTTTTTTTAAGGGTCCTTTTCCCTGTTTAAAGTCATTCCCCTAGTCATTTTAGCTTTCAGATTCAAGTCCAAATTCTTTAATATACCTTCAAGGCAGTTTGGCTATCAGGGCCCTGACTTAATTGTGCTGTGCTATTTTTAACAAGGATGGCAACTAAGTATCAAGGACCTGTACTCAGTGCCTTCCATAAATTCTCACTAATTCTTTCAGGAAGCCTGGGAGACAGGTATGATTGCCATTATTTTACAAATGAGCCAACTAGTTAGGGAATTTGAGATCCAGGATTAGAGCACAAGTCTGACTCTTCAGACTTTGCTGCTTTCATTATCTTGTGTTGCCATAAAGAACACACTAAGTTCTCATCTTCCTGGTTTGTGTTGTCCTCATCCAGTTGGCTTAGAATTTCCTTCCTCCCTCTTATTTATCCTTTAAACTCAGATGAACTGTTTAGGACCCTTGGAAAGCTTTCCTGAAACCGCACTACCCCCAATTCAATTAGATGATGTGCTTTCGCATCCTTAACACCTTGCACTTAATAGACTTTTTTATATGCCTTGAACTGAATTATAATGACTGCTTTAGTCCCCTCATTGTCAAGCCAACAGTGAGCTTCTCAAGGACAGGGCCCTTAACCCTACTACCTCAGCACACAAGGCACCTTTTACTGTTTCTGTTGCACAATAAACAAATGCACTTACTAATTAGGCTTGTAATGCCGAGCGCCTTGTACGCCCACCTTAAAAGACCACAAGAGATGCAAGTCAAAGCCAAACAGCAAGGGTCATTTATTACGAGTTCGAACCCGGACCTCCGCGCACCTGTTGCCGGTGACGCTGAGAGGTGTCAGGCAGAGTAAGTGCAGGGTTTTTATAAGCAGGTACAAACAAGTTTTGGGTGGGGTACAAACAAATTTAAAAATCATACCTGGTGTTGGTTGATTGGTGTTGGGAGCCCACACACGCCATCAAGCAAGCACTTTTACAGAAGCAGAAGTTGCGGGTTGATAACACTTTCGGGCGCAAACATCTTTGGGTGAAGTAGACAACTTTCGGGTGGAGTAAAGTTTGTCCAGGCCTTTCATCGACCTCAAAATCGATAGGAGTCCCCTCCACCAAAAATTTTACCCTGAGCTCGGGGAGGGGATCTGAGCTCCGTCCCCCCTAATCATCATCTTCTAGAGCCAACAGAGTGGTAGGGCAGGGTGGCAGTTTGTTCTTCTTTTTAGGACATTCCTTAGCCCAGTGTCCACGCTCTTTACAGTAGGCACAGTGGTCTGAGGCCAAGTTCGGGCGTCGCCTAGGAGAGTGGCCCAGGTTCCTTATCTTTCCTTAAGTCTTAGTATCTGATTTTCTACCAGTTTCTACCACTGCGGCCAGGATCTTAGTCAACTCTTTGTTCCTTCTTTTATCCCTTTCTTTTTCCTTTTCCTCTCTCTCTCTCTCTCCTTCTTTAAATCTTTCTTACATATCATCTACTTTCCTATAGAATTTCCCTTAGAAATTCTAGAGATTATGAGCTAAGCCCGTACCTCTGACCAATGGGCTAGGGTCAGTCTTAGTTAGACTAAGCAGAATTTTGTACTTAGAAACACCTTAATCTCTAGTGAAGACTAAATATAAACCAATTGTGAACTGTTACAACAGAATTCTTTAGATGACAAATTTATGAATCAGTTAAGCGCAAAACACGTTTACCAACAGATTTAAATACTCTTAGTTTTTTTGCAGTTAAGAAGTCAAAAGCACAAACCTACATCCAGTAATTAATGACTTAGCTTTTTATCCTGTTTGGTCAAGATATAGATGTCCACAATTCAATTCCATTTGTCATCCAAGCAAAACTTTAAAACTTTCAGGTTACCAAAGACTGAAAGCTACTTCAGCAATTACCCATTAAAACTTTGAGACAGACAATTAACCATCAGTTTAGTCATCTCTTTGCTAACAAATTTTAACAAATAACATGAGCTTATTTGACCTTCAGTAAACTTCTAAGTTTCACATTTACTGTTGATAACTTAAAATATACATCTTATCTTAACAACAATCTTAACTTAGTTCCAATACTGATTTACATTTCACCTGGACCCACTCCACTTTGAATGTTTACCTGAGACACAAGGGTGAAGATCTGGAGTGGGGGGGTGTTAGGTCCAGGGGGTGCTCTTCTTGCTCCTTGACCATGAAAAGAGACATGCCGTGGTGCATGATCCATGAAAAGAGATCATGCCGTGGTGCATGATCTAGGGGCTACTAGTCATGCAGGCTGCACGCACGTTGGTGCACAGAAACAGGAGAAGGGGGAAACAGAAGAAACAAAGTGCTACCAGGAGGCAGAGAAAGGATTCCCAATTTTGGAGCTCATAAGCCCCAACAGAGGAGCAGACGCCATGCTTTCCCACCAGCAAGGGGGGAGGGGTTAAGCAGTCCAAGTCGGGCCAGAGAACACAGGGAAACTTCCCCGAAACAAAGAGAGTTTCGGCAGCTGCTTGGGAATATTCCTTACGGTCTCTGTTTCGAGTTAGACTAACCCCAGTTGGCTCCAGTTATAGCCATTAACACGGGAAGTGAGTGAGGGAGAAGCCCCCACATCTATTAGGAGAAATAGAGAAATAAAGTCAGAGTCCCCTTTGCTAGGGATGGCCCAACAACCTGGGTTTACTAGAAGAAGGCTTATTTACGTAATTACCATCCAATATGTCAGGAGAAAGTTTACTAGCTGACTCATTTGGGCAAACACATTCCGCAAAAGCCCCTTAGTCTGGGATCCTGGTGCAGAGCAATGAAGGCCTAGGTATGAGCCCTGAAGGTATCCTAGGTCCATTTGCCCTGTTTCCTGCAGAGGAGATCTAACTGATAGATCCCACTCAGGCCATGGAGTGTTACAGGAGCTCAGTCCTTTCCTAAGTTTTGCAATCCAAATTATTTCCAGTTATAGAGATCAGAGGAGGAGAAAGGGCAATACTGGAGGGCCGGCAGATGACGCTCTTGACCTGCAAAATCAGGGAAAGATGGAAAGACCTCTCAGGGGGTCAGTTGACCTGGAAAGATGGTCATTCAATGACACAGAGAGTCTGCCATTTAGTTTTCTTTACAGAGAGAGAGATTATGAGCTCTAGCCCGTACCTCTGACCAATGGGCTAGGGTTAGGGACAAGGGAGTTGGTGTATGTTGTCCCATTTCGAAGTACAGGAAGATTCCTGTGGTCACCAAACCTAGAAGAAAGCAAAACGCAAGCGCTCGTCCCCACTTGGACCGAAAGAGAAATGAAAAGTAAAAGAGAGGCCTGTGATAGTGTTTTCTGGGATATAACAAATACAAATGTAGATCCTCTGGATCTACCCGATAGGAGGCCACCAGGCGTCCCTGGCCCTCTTTCACCTCCGGGGCGTCCCCCAGGGTTGCAACCAGTGTCTCCCAGACATGTCTGTCAGACACTGAAGGCTGCCCAAATACCAAATATCACCAGAAATCACGAGAAAACAGAATCAACAAACAAAACCAAAACCAATATGTGCACACGTATATTGATACCAAGAGTAGAATAGGCGCCACAGACTTACCCAAAGAGCGAGTTGGGGCTGCTCCGTCCAGCGTCCCGTTGGCTGGGTCAGATCTCGGTGGAACCTCCAAATGTTAGGGTCGAGAAGACCTCAACCCAAGGAGGTGTGGAGGAATGACACCAAGGCGGCTCTTTCTGCAACAGCAAGGGTTTTATTGTTCCAGCATGCTGGGGCTCTCAGCCTCCGCCTGGTTTTCAGGAATGCTGCAGAGCCCCAGCATGCTGGAACAATAAGACCCTTGCTGTCGCAGAAAGAGCCGCCTGGGTGTCATTCCTCGCGCCTCCCTGGGTTGAGGTCTTCTCGACCCTAACAGGCTGAATTAGACCTACTTGGATAACAACAGCATTGTAAATGAACAGAGTCCTAAATCAAATAATGGTATGATCAGATCCTGCATGGAGGTTCTTAGAAACCAGGACTCTTAAGGGGGAATTGAATCCTGCTTAATTCTTTTTTTTTTTTTAATTTAAGATTTTATTTATTTATTTGCCAGAGAGAGAGAGAGCACAAGGAGGGGTAGCAGCACGCAAAGGGAGAAGCAGGCTCTCCAAAATGCAAGGAGCCTGATGTAGGACTAGATTCCAGGACTCTGGTATTCATGACCTGAGCAAAGTCAGAAGCTGACTGGGCCACTCAGGTGTCCCATGAATACTGCTTTTTCTTAAGTACTTTATAGGGAGATCTTTGGTATTACTATCAGAATATCAAAACTGTTCAAAGGATTGAAGGCTAGAGGAGTTTTGCTGTTTAGCATTGTGTAAAAATATCCTGAGAGTTCTTAGTTAATCTCCTTCTGGCTCAGCCAGAGAAAGCAACCAAGTCCTCTTTCATTGTGTGGTCTCCTCTCTAGAATTTACGAGTCTAATTCTTAGGCAAGGTCTCAGAGTTAGTGCTGAGTACACTATCTTTTGCTATAGCCACGTTAGGATAAACCAGGGAGAGCTCTGAGCTGCAGGGGAGATCTATTACCACCATAACTCTTGGCTCATCCTACAACCTTCTTTCTGGCTTTAGTAGAAAAACTGAAATTATGAAACTTTGTATCCTGTACCACAGTCCCACATGAGATTCATGAATCTTCAGCTCCGTACAGAAAACCTGGTTCTCTGACACAACTGCCCACTAGACAAATTACTGTCAACGACCTTACCTTACCTGAATGTAAATAAATGCCAATAGGGTGCTTGAATTCCTTCATCCTTAAAAATCTACAGCTCTTAACACACACTGTAAATAGCATCATATCATGAATTAAATCTATATCATGAAATAGGATACATTTCCTAAGCTAATTTTAATTGCTTCAAGAAACTGCTTAACATTGTAGATCAATCCCTAGGTCTGAGATGACAGTTCCCTCGCAAAATTAATTATTAATACCCTGATCATTTGCTTAAGACATTAATAGTTTTCATTGATCAGCACATCCTGTTTATCTAAAATGGCCTAATCACCATGCATGTCAGAAAAGTATCTGAACATATCCAATTAGAGATGCTGCCTGCTTTCAGCCACATCAGCAGATCAGAAGTTAAGAGTCCCTTTTGTCTTCACAATATATTAGTCTAGCTTTATCAGAAACTGAGCTATTTAAGGGCACAAAAGAAAGACAAGTTCTCTAATGATGGTTCTCCACTTTCTATTAGCTTCCTGGTAAACATAAAGGCTTCTCAGTGACCACCCAGTATAAATTAATGCTAAGAGCCCTTGATTAATGAGCTTGTGCTGTTCCATGTTTTTATGTGAGCCTGTGTTCCATCATAGTGTTTTCCTTACAAGTGGGGGTGAGATGAAAAGCCCCAGGTTGTTATTAGGATAAAAATATTGGATGTGCAGTAAAAATACTATCTAGCATTTGTATGGCACTATATAGTTTTCAAAAAGGTTTTATTTACTTAGCAAGGTGGTATCTTTGAGACAAGAAGGGATCAGGAGGGAGACAAACCATAAGAAACTCTTAATCTCATGAAACAAACTGAGAGTTCCTGGCGGGTTGGGGTGGATGGCCATAGGGTGGTTGGGTTATGTACACTGGGGAGGGTATGTGCTATGGTGAGTGCTGTGAAAGTCTGGTGGTGTGAGTGTGTAAGACTGATGATTCATAGACGTGTACCCCCAGGGCAAATAATATATTATATATTAATTAAAAGAAGAAGAAGGAGAAGGAGAGAGGATCAGGTGTATACCCAGAATCATGCAACTAGTTATAGCCAGAATTGTAAAGAGCATTTGAGTCTCCTAGTTTCCTAGCTTTCTCCTGTAAATAGGATAAATAGGTAGTATCCTGCTCATCTTTTAGACCCCAGTGGGAGCTCTTCTCCTTTATGATATTTCCCAGGCCAGAAAGTCTCTTCCTTCCTTCACAATGGCATATTGTATTGCAGTTTTATGAACCGTGGGTAAATGCCCCCAGTTAGTAGGAGTTGGAGATCCTTGAGGCTAGATCTGGTTGTCTGCATTTTGGGAGGTCCAGTGCCTCATCCAGCGTCTGGAAAGCAAAAGGTGCCCCATATATGCATAAATACATGGCTTGCTGGCAGTACGGAGGGAGAAGGGATGGGTAGATGAAAGCAAGTGCTGTCAGAGTTCTTTTTTCTAAGGTCATGTTACAGACCTTTGGGACCTGACAATAATTTGACATTATTTGGCTCACACATTGTTTAAGAAAATATTTTGAACCGATTTTCAATATTTAAAAATGGGAGATTTTCAAAATACAATAATATTTAAATTTTTTTCTTTGAAAAGTTATAAGTGGTCTTGTAGTCCTGGGTCTGTGCCCCATATGTTAGCCGTCAGCTTGAGCTAAGGAGCACCTACCCACTTCAGAGAGGTTGTGTTCTCCAGAGTGCCCTGTTTGTCTGCCTGTTCACTCATTCACTTACTTGCTTTGTAGCCTTTGGAATACAGACCCTTTCATATACCCCAAAGTTCTCCTATTTTGAGATTTCTGGATAATGGAAGAGTTGCTTTTTTAAATCATGTTCTCTGTTTGTCCAAATAAACCTAGTAGTCAGCTACTCATAGATGGTAGGATTTCTCCCAGTAGGCACTGGAGCTGAGCTCTTTTATTAGATTCAGGAGATGAAACATAGAGTAAGGAAAAATACTTAAATTGATAGAGTAGTTATAATCTCCCCACATATAACTCCATTCTAAACCTTGGAATTTTTTCCTTGTGGTCCAGCAATGTTAACTCTATCTTGTACAGTAGCAGTTTTTCCATGTTGGCATTTTTGTATTATTAATTGGAAAATAAATAAGAACAGGGACTGGAGACTAAGGCTTGAGTAAGACCTTATTAAAAAATATATATATAGTCCATTCCAATAGTCCATTCCTCTGCCTTTGGGTTGGTTTTTATCTAAGCAAAGCTGTTCTTGCTTACACTCAGTAGCCACAGGAAGACACCAGCTCCATTCTCTGCCCAGGTGTTATTTGGAAGGAAAGGAGAGGGAGCTTATTTGCTTCATATTCATAATTTAACATACTATTCTTTAGTCGGACTTTCCACAAGTGAGTTTTATTTGTGTTCAGGTAAAAACAAATTTGTAGAGACCATAAGAAGTATCTGCGAATCTCATTGCAATGTCTCTTCTTTCCCACAGATTAAAGGTTGAACAAAACTTAAAAGAAGCAGCGATTCTTTTCACTTGTTATTGGACTCGAAACTCCTTTGACCTCGGAAACTGAAGATGAGGTTGCCATGGGAACTGCTGGTACTGCAATCATTCATGTTGTGCCTTGCAGGTAGAGTGTCATTTAAAAACTTCTTGATTTAAAAATGCCACTGTATTTCACACTAATTCAAAAGTGGGTCTTCACTTTAGATGGCAATGATAAAATCGTAAGAGTGCACGTTACTATGACTAGACTAACATTTGCTGACACTGTTGAATATACTTTCCTGATGGTCTTTTAGTGGCTCTTTTCATGGTGTTGTATCCAGAGCTAGACATTGATGTTTCACCTGCCTATCTGGTCCTTTTAGAGTCCTCTGAGCCATTATTTAGTTTGAAAGTTGTTATTTTTGCTCATCCCACTGGTCAATTGCATAGAGATATTGGGCAATAAAACCGATAATATAGTCTAGAGTATTGCCTACTTTGATGTCAGTGGATGGAAGTTTATTTGGGCAGCTCTTTCAATGTCTTTGTTAATATTGCTCCATGTTTTGATACTAAGACTCTTTCTTTTTCATTTCAATACACCTATAGTTAGCAGAGGACAGAAAGAAAAAAGATAGGAGATTTTTACTGTGTACCAATGGTCAGCTAGTAAACAAGGGCTTTAAAAAGTTTGGACATGCTGCTTATTACTTTCTCGATTTTCTGGAAGATATGAACCTACCAGGTAGCATACATAATTCAAATATTGATGCATCTTAAGTCCAACGCGTGCTGAGAGTTGGTTTTAAGGTTGGAGTGGTGGGCATCTTTCCAGGCCTTTTTGAAATGTCTAGTTGACCTGCTTTGTTATTGAGAGTTTTGAGTCCAAGAAGGACACATGGAGTATATTTGCATTTTTTATAAAATACAACAAAAATAACTTTTGGGTCACCATTACTTTGATTCATGACTTCGTTCAAATAATGTTACTGAGTACCTTGCAAAGACCCAGCTTTGTGCTAGTATCTGGGAACATAATCCTGAGAACGACACACACGGTTACTGCTCCCTTAAAGCTCTATTAGCTGAGTTCTATAGGTACACTAGATTGAAAGCTTGATAGAACAGATTATTTGTAATTGTTACAAAATTAAAGCTAGCAGTGGTAATACTAGCATACAGAGATGACTTTTCCATGCCAGGCACTGTGCTTACCTGTTGTAATTTAGCTCATTTAATTATATCATGACCACTAAGAAGTCAATGTTAACTATTTATTTTTATTGGCAACACCATTACTGTTAATATCATTACTGAAACATCAAGAAGAACTTAAGAAACTTACCCAAGCCAGTAAGTGGGGAAACTTAAGTTTCAGACTCAAGCAGACTGACTCCAGAATCCATAATTTTGATCATTAGAATATAGTCCTTTAGTTATATTGTTGATTTGTCCAGTTTATGCTTACAAATTTAATCTTGAAATTTTGGCTTTCATTCTCACTCTTTTTCTAAATGTTAACCCACATTCACTCGTAAGCGTTATAGTGCCCTACCTTTAAATCCTGAACCTTTTGTATTCACAAATATCCTCACCATTCCCTGATTATGGATATGTTGGCATCTAGACACCTGTTTTAGCTTTATCACTTCTCCCTCATCTGATTGGAGAGTAAATCTTGTCATTCTCCACCAATGTTTATCAGGCTTTGTGCCTCACTTGCTTTTCTTCAGTCATTTTGTGTACATGGACCCTCCAGAAAAGGCCTTAACTGAGTCAGTCTGGTTCTAACTTCTCCTACTCTGGGATGAACATATTCTTTAAAGTTTAAAGCAGTGAATGGATTTCTCAGTATTTGACTACAGCAGTGTGCTTATTTAAACCAGTGTGCTGAGTAGATGTCAAGAAATTAAAGAGTTGAAAATCAAGGAAGACATTAATCTTCTGAGTTGTGTTTTGAAAAACTTGGAATTCTCATTGAAGATGAGTACCTGTATCTTTCTGTTCAGTTAGCGTTTTGTTGGGAATTGGTCGGTATATCGATTGTTTCTGTGAGCCTTTTTTGTGAACTGTTTCACATGGCATTAATATTCCCTTACCATATGCCTCCTTCAGTGTAGGTAAAGTCAAGCTTTAATTAATGTTTTTGTTTTCTTGCTATTTGTCTTGATTTCATTAATTTATATAGCACTCAGCACTCTGAATTTTGAACAGATTTCTTTAACTGCTTTAGCTTCTCGGTTTTTTCCTTTCCTATACTTCCTTAGTCATAGTTTTCATGGTAAGTTTTTGTCAAGGAAAATATTTGTGTCTGTTATGTTTACCATAATTAGTGGATCTCAAATGGGTCTTTTCCTAAATAAGAGAGAAGATCCAAATGTATAAGCTTATTGCTCCTGCAAGAGATAGATCTTGAGGTCTGCTGATTATTTAAAGGTATTGATTAGTAATTTATGGTACAATAGAAATGTTCTTCTCTTTTGCCAAATACTAAGCTAAGTCTCTGACAATAATTTTAAAAGAAGAAGGAGAAGAAGAAGGAGAAATAGTAGTAGTCTGAAAATCCAGTCTCTACAAAATTGGTTTTATTATCCTGCCTCTTAGTGAATTTAAACCAGGAATCACAGAACTCCACCACCTGAATGAGTAAGGAAGTTAACAAATGAGTGAACATTCTTCAAGGGATAGTGACTCCTACATACAATATAGGATACTGGTAATTGTGGAAAATCAGAGAAAACATATCCTGTTAAATTAGCAACCATCTAATTAGTGCCCAACTCTAGTCCTCTGTGCTAGGTTTTCTAGTTCTTCAACATTTTTATGCATAAACCTCTTTTTTTTTTTTTTAACATTGCCAATCAATTCAAATTAATTTTAAAAATGAAAACAAAAAGCCTGCATAAAACAGACCAAAATGGTCTTCAGGCTAGAGATATAGCTCCTGGTCTACCAGTTGGCAAAGTTTATTTCCAGCACTGGGTTTTTTGTTTGTTTGTTTGTTTTTAGTTGTTGTTGTTGTTACTATACACTTTTCCAAGTACACTGGATGTTGGGGGTGTCTGTACAAAGTCTTCATTTTGCCAAGAATTTTCTTCCATTAAATGTCCCTGTCACTTGCTCTCTAACCTTATTTGAATTGTTGCTTAAATGCCACTTAGTTGGTTAGGCTCTTCTTGACAACAATAAACAAATTAATACTAGTGAAAATAGCAACATTTTCTTTTAGCAACATTCTCTACCCCTCTTATTGTTTTATTTTTCTTTAGGTTTCTTATCAATATATGAATAACTGTATTTTATTTGTTTTTATATTAAATGTCTTTCCCCGCTTGATTGAAGCTTTATTCAGGCAGATATTTTTGGTGGTTTTTTTTTTAGATCACTGCTATCTTCATCTTCACTAGCATCTTCAAAATGCCTAGTGAACAGTGCCATTCAATAACTAAATAAACATGTTTCAAATGAATGAATGCTGCATACTGGCCAGACATGAGAGATCGAAAGCAGTCTACAATTTTAAGGTCGACTATGAACCCAAGACAGACTGTAGTCACTTTTATGTTAAGGGAGGGAGTAGTCACCTCGGAGGCTAATCCATACAAATTCTTATTTTATGTGTGTGTGTGTGTGTGTGTGTGTGTATTAGGTTTAAATATATAAAGTATGAGAATTGGTTTATTTGCCTTAAACTTTATATGAGATGTTCTTGGTATGACACCACCTTGCCCAGTTCTTACTTCAGCTACTGCTGGGTACACTGTGCCCCCTGTGTGTTTTTCTGCCTCCAGTCTTTGTCTATAGTTACAAGCAAGAGAAACTATGAGAAGCTCACTCTCCTCTGCTACATTCCTCAACCAGTGAGGTAGGGAGAACAGTAATAAATACCACAGCCTCCTGTCATTTAGGAGGACAGTTATTAGGCACATTCTACATGGTTCCTTAAAGAACCCTAGGAAAGATGGAATCCCAGTTGCCTATAGTAGTTTCTTCTGCCTTTACCTGTTTCACCCCTGCTTCCCGGGATCATCTCCCAAATAAATTAGCTATTTCCAAACCTTCCTTCACAATGATTTTGGAGGAATACAAACCAAAAATACATACACGCTGATTAATAGCAGAGCAGTGGCCCAGTATCAGTCATGTCAGTAATTAAGAAGAAATTAGACAGAAAACATAGTTTTGACAGAGATTACTGATGTGCTTGACTATGATGTATATCCTTGTAGGTATTTGTATGCAGTTACTTTTACAAGTGCATGTACACATGCCTTTATACAGGTACAACTTGACTATTGTCTAGGTCTTGCAACCAGATAATATTTTACTATTAAGCAACTCTCTTATTGTTTTTACAGTTTACTGGTTGCAGTATTAGCCAAATACAGAGCAAGTCATAATTGCTCCTCTGGGATTCACTTTACACCTCTGTACAATGAGGCTATTAAACAGATTGTTCCCAAAGTCCTTTATCAACTCAGAAATTTTTGGCTTTAGCTATACACATGGTCTGAGAAATTAATCAATCAATTGATTCATTCATTCTGGAAATGTTAGAGCTAAGCTTAAAATTGTGTTTAACTTACTACAAAGTTTTACCTAGTTCCTATGTGCAACCATGTGTTACTGATTCTGTTCACATTGGCAGAATTTGAAAGAAAGAGTAAAATGGCTGGTCCATATGTTCATGTATGGAAAGAGGCAGCAAGCTATGTGAATACCCTCTGTGAATGAGTGAAAAAAATGTGTATGTTTGATGTATTCTCAGTTGATTTTGGTTTCAGAGAGGCTAAATTTATTCCCATCTCTGTGGTGCAGTTTACCAACTTCAGCAATTATCTCTTTTTGAGAAAGTGCATCCTTTCCAAATGCAAGCATTTGTTGACTTGTTCACAAAATCCCATGCCATTGTTACAGCTACATATGGGGGTAAACGGTGGAGTAATGGTCCTGTATAATTCAAGAGAGACATATTCTAGCATTGGTGAGTGTGCACAAAATATGGAGCAAGGAGGAGCCCTGGGTTGAATAGTTGGTCATAGGCATATAGCTTGTATCTATGACAGTAAAAAAATATAAGCCAAAGGTCAATACCTGCAGTCAGACTACTTGGAGAGAATATTCAGTGGTCTTCAGAAGGGATTTTTATGCTCAGGAAATCTCTTATCACTAAGATTAAGTACGCTGTCTATGGTTTTAGCTTCTTCCAGGGTAAGAGGACACAAATACACACTAGGAACTTCCGGTATATATTCATTGTGATAATAGAACTCAATGAGCATCATCTGTCCACGTAATCAGAATATTCCAGCAAAGTTCAGGATCATGCTGAAAACAAGGGAAGGGAAGCCTTCTTCATAATGCCCATGTAGCTCCACCAGGATGGAGAGCACACTGAAGTTAGTTTCACAGCTTGTCCTCATAGCACAGCCTGTATAGTATTTCATTTCTCAACATTCTCATATTTTTTCCAGAATAAACAGAAGAATGGGCAACATTCAAATAATTAATAGTTCTAGACAGATATTAAACCTAGTACTGACTCTGCTCTTGCAAAAGTTACAAAAATAAAGTTAAGAACAAAAAAGGTTTGGATAAATGTCAGTTTTCATATAGTTACTGCAAAGCATAGTCCTTTAGTGACCTCCTATTTTATTGTTTCTCTTTCTAAGAAACTGGCTTGCTAATGCATTTATAGTCATGCTGACTGAACCCAACGAATGGATTTCCTATTTCCTCTGTGCTTTTTTCTAACTATGGCCATGAAATGAAGCCAAAGCAGTAGAAAGATTTAGCAAGAAGAGAGCTAATAACTAGATTAAAAAGCAGTGACTCCAGTGATGAAAATTCAAGAAAAGAATGGGAAGAAGTATGCCCAGAAAATAATAAACAGCAAATGGAAAACTCCTTTTGAATATCAATTTAAGTACTTAAGTACATTTCATGGTGGGAAAATAATAATCAGTAATGAAGATGTTGAGGTAAATAGAGAAACTGGCAGCACCTTTATATCCCCATAGGCATGGACATATAGTAGCAGTCATACCACCCAAAAGTTATTAGAAATATTCAATTTAAGACCTCTCCTGAAGCAACATCATTAATGGCTTCATTAGATATGCTCAGCCAAGCTGGATGTCTTAGCTATAAATAAAATTCCCTTACTGATAGAGTCTAGGGCCTGTATCTACCCCCCCCCCCAAAAAAAAAAATTCTGTTGAATGAAACATATTAGGAGGAAGGGAGAAAAACAGATTAAAATCTATATATTACTCTGCATTTCATATCAACTTGTGTAGTAGTTGTTTGTTGAAATACGGGATTAACCCCAGAGCTTGAGGATGATAGGTGGACGAGTAGCCTGTGGCATCTCCTACATTGCCAAAAATGGGACCTGGAGACCCAGAAGCACAGATCGTTAAGAGCAGGGACTTTGAAATGAAATAGATAGGTCAACCACTTAAAGGCTGTATGATCGAGCTATTTTATCTCCCTATCTTAGGTGGCTTTTCCCACCACCTATAAAATGGACAGAATAAGTGTATTTACTTCATTTGGGTGTTTATTAGGCTTGAAATCATGTATGTGTTCTTCATGCTCAGTACAGTGTCTGATACTTAGCCAGCACCATTTCATGTGAGCTATTGTTCGCCGAGTCATTCGACATCCATTTGAGGATCTGCCAGTGCTAAACATTGCATTGCTCTCATTCTAAGAATGTAGTTTAGTTCTAAGTGAAACATAGACCCTGTCCTCTTGGCACTGGTGGTGGTGGTGGTAATGGTGATGATGATGTCACCAGTATCCACTTCTTAGCACCCTGGTGTCTGCCTTTCTTCAGTGGTTGAAGATTGGATAGCAGACTTTATAGCACATTTGTTCCCCTGACCTCACCTTTTTGCAGTATGACCTCATCGTTAAAATAGGGATATAATAATAATGAAGAATATCGATGAAAAATAAATACCCAAATTGATTAAACTTCTATGTGTAGAGCTCTCAGGAAGGTGCCTGGCTTTGTCACATGGACTAAGTGCTAGTTGCAGTTAGTGCTGTTATTATCATTATCACCAGAAGTAACAAACAAGTGGGCGTCCATTTACTTGTATACCAGACACAACATTTAGGGTCTGCTTCCTAGAAGGAAGATACCAAAGACCGTTGCCAGCTGGAGCCATCTGTCTGGGGAACTGGCACTGGGGAAGAGTTGGGAAGGTTTCTGTGATGGGGCTTCCAGAAATTTATCAAGTTGCAAAGAGATAAAGTTTCTAAAGATAGAAGGATCTGGTGGCTCAAAATGATGAAAGATTTCCAAAATACATTTTACAAACAATAACAGCAACAACAACAACAACAACCAACCCAGATAAAGAAAGGTGCACGTAACAGCCCCTAAGGAACTGTGGTGGAATATACTAGGGCAAAGACTGTGATGAGCCACATCCTTCTATTCTTCTCTCCCCGCTTAACTCCCATTGGTGATGTCAACCAGATACTTCATCTATATGATAAACAGAGTTTGATGAGATGTTGCCTTACACTACTGTAATAACACCCTTAATTTGTTTAGCACTTGTTAACTATGAAATATTAGCTGAACAGTCTGTTTAGCAAGGCTGTTAGGGGCTAGAGGCAACCACAATAATAATGAGTGAAAATTTATTGAGCATATCTGTGCCAGATACATCACATTCGTGAGTGCAGTTCTCCCATTTAACCTGACAAGAACCCATTTCCTAGATGAGGGGTTATGACCTGACTAAGGAATCAAAGCAGTATTGAATTTGAGTCTGTATATCTCCAAAGCCTGAGCTTTTTACTGTGATAGTATCATGCCTAATGACACCTAGGACCTGTCCTCATAGAGCTCGCCATCTTGTAAAATACTATGAACCAGTAGTTCTCAAATGTAGTTCATGGACCAGCAGCATCAGCATCACCTGGTACAGTGATTGGAAATGCAGATTCCCAGACCTCAGCCCAAACCTACAGAATCAGAATTTGTGGAAATGAGTCCCTCAGTGTGTGTTTTAATAACACATATATAAGATTCTGATGCTTTTCGATGCTTGAGAACAATATTAAATGCTCGTGGGAGGCAGGTAAGGCAGGAATGTCGTTATTCCAATTTTACATATGGGATTCTTAGTGGTAAGTGACCTGCTCAAGGTCATATGTCTGGCATCAATGTCAAAGCTGGAATCTAAGTTTTGTGATTCATAATCTAGTGGATTACTTTTCCCCCTCGTACATATGCTGCGCTTTTACTGATGCGACTTTCAGAGCACCTTACTGAATACCTGATAATACAAAGTAAGGGCTTCTCATGTTGAAGAGGTGTCCTGAGTAATGAAATAATTTAATTTTTCTGCTAAGCCTTGTTTCACTGTCTGTGAGCCACTAACAGGTATGATATTGGCCTGTGCTCTTGATCTGTTTTGTGATGTAATGAATGCAGAAAAGATGTTTTTCTTTAATTTTAAAGGGAACTAGAACTATGTGGTCGAATCTTGGGAAAGTGGAAAATAGAAGAAAAATGTCCCTGGAACCTACAAATACAGTATAATGACTAATCCTTTTGGTAAACAATAATGTACATATTATCATTAGATGTGAATTCTGTGCTTAGAGAAATAAAAGGGGGGGAAAAGCAGGAATATTTTGCACAGTGCCTAGTAAATTGTCAGGTTGTTTTGTCTTCTCAGAGTAATCAAGAATCCTTTCCCTTAAGGTAGATAACAGATTGTTTTGTTTTGGAAAGGAATAATTCTAGGTGAGATGGCTCACTCTGTCAGATCTGAACTGAGATTTTGGTCCAAGGTTCTCTTTTTCTATAGTAATGTTAGCAAAAGGCCACAGAAGACCCCTCTAAAGCTTTAATTTGTGCTGGAAGTAGCCACAGTTAGCTATGAGCACTTGACATGTGGCTGGTCGAAACACCTCCCAAAATCTGTAGTAGTTTCCTAGGGCAGCTGTAACAAATTACGAATAATAAATAAGTGGCCCAAAACAACAGAAATTTACTCTCTCGGAGGTCTTGAAGCTGGAAATCTGAAATCAAGATGCTGGCAGGGCCATACTCATTCTGAAGGTTCAAGGGAAGAATCCCTCCTTGCCGCTTCCTAGCTTCTGGTTATAGTAGCAATCCTGGCCATTCTCTGCCTTTACCTAAGAGGTGGGGATAACCCAAATGTCAATAGTTGATGAATGGATAAACAAAATATGATACTCGTACAATGGAGTGTTATTCAGCCATAAAGAGGAATGGCATACTGATACTAAAACATGGATAAACCCTTGAAATATTCTAAGTAAAAGAAGCCAGACACAAAAGGCCATAGTTAATTCATTTATATGAAATGTACAAAACACAGAAATCCATAGACAGGAAATAAATTATTCTTGCCCAGAAGGGGGTGTAGGGGAAGACTAGAGTGACTGCTATTGGGTGTACAGTTTCCTTAGGATGATGAAAATACTCGGGAATTGGGTGCCTGGGTGGCCCAGTCAGTTAAGTGTCTGCCTTCCGCTCAGGTCTTGATCCCAGAGTCCTGGGATGGAGTCCTGCATCAGGCTTCCTGTTCAGCAGGGAGTCTGCTTCTCCCTCTTTCCCTCCCTCCTGCTCATGGTCTCTTTCAAGCTCTTTCTCTCTCTCTCTCTCTCTCTCTCTCTCTCAAATGAACAAATAGAATCTTAAAAAGAGAGAGAGGGAGGAAGGGATGAAGGAAGGAAGGAGGGAAGAGAGGAATAAAGAAGGAAGAAAGGGAGAAAATACTCTGGAATTATGAAGGAATGCCTGAACAACCTTATGAATATACTGTAAACCACTTGTCTTGATCAAGTAAGGCTCCGATAACCACAAACTCGGTGGCTTATAAACAGAAATTTGTTGCTCACAGTTTCCATGGGCTGGAAGTCCAAAATCAACTCGCCAGCTTGTTAGGTTCTGGTGAAAAAGGCCTTCTTCCAGATGGCAGATAGCCAAATTCTGTCTATATACCCATCATCACAGGGCTAGGATTTAGACATAGGAATTTGAGGGGAAAACAAATATACATACCATAGTACGATTTTATTGTACATTATAAAAGGGTGGATTATACTTCATGTGGATTATATTTTAGCAAATTTTTTAAAAAAACTCCTTGGGGGGAAAAATGTTTTTGAAATCTTATTAAATATTACATTTTACTGATAGAGCCTATCTTGTCAGGAAATCAGCATTATTCAGTGCCAACTTCTATTATATATAATTAACAGGATTCTAGGACTGTCAGCCTATCCCAACTCCCATATTTTAGGCAAGTTAACTGGTTTGGCCAAAGACACACAGTTAATTAGTAGCATGTTCAGAATCCAAGTTTCCAAACTCTAATCTCAATCTGTCTACCACTGCTCCCTTAAGGCACCTTCTAGTGTGTGTTTTATGGACACTGGGGGTTTCATCTCTCTCTAGCCCACACCCAAAACGCAAATCCTGTAATAAGAGGGGGAAAAAAGCATAAACATCCTTGTGGGAGTGAACTCTCTGACTTTAATTCACCTGAGGTGTGACACTTGATTCCATAATGGAAACAAGAGATGGGGTACTAATGTCAGGGAAAGGAGACCATCTGTGTATGAGGGTGATCTTGAGGAAGCAGAATGACCATTGTTACTGATTTGTCCCGTATAGGTGTCTCTAGGAAGCAGAACATTTCTTTTCCTTCCTGACTGTACCAAACCTCCTGGTGGCTAAAATTAAAAATCTGTACTGAATTTGAGATTAAACTTCCCCCTACCTGAGGATTATATCCCAAGCCAATGCTTTGTAAATAGTCTTGGTACAAAAAGGGAAGGCAGAAAGAGGACAAATGGGTAAACTATTTTTTTGGTTTTGTTTCCTTTTTTTATTTAAATAAATTGATTTTTTTAAGTGTTTATTTATTTGAGAGAGACAGAGAGAGAGCTCAAGCAGGGGTAAGGGCAGAGAGAACGGGAGAAACAGGCTCACTGCTGAATAGTGAGCCCCATGAGGGGCTTGATCCCAGGACGCCTGGATCATGACCTGAGCTAAATGCAGACGCTTAACCGACCGAGACACCCAAACACCCCTGGTAACCACATTTTAAAAAATTCAGTTTATTTAGGGGTGTCTGGGTGGCTTAGTCAGTTATCCTTATCTTGATTCTGGCTCAGGTTGTGATCTCAGGTCACGAGATGGAGCCCTGTTTCGGGCTCTGCACTCAACGTGGATTCTGCTTGGGATTTTCTTTCCCCCTGAGCTCGCTCACATGCTGTCTATCTTTCTCAAATAAATAAATAAATCTTTAAAAAATAATAATAAAATAAAAATAATAAAATGTGGCTACTAGAAGTTTAAAATTACCTGTATAATTTGCATTCTCTTTTTACTGGGCACACTACTCTGGAAGATGTCTCGGGTTTCTTTTAGGTCAGGTGTCAGCAAACTTTTTCACCTAAAGGCCAGATAGTAAATATTTTAGGTTTGGGGGACCATATAGTCTCTGTTGCAACTCCTCAAGTCTGTCCTTGCAGTACTCAAGTAACCACATACAGTACAATGTATGTGTGGCTGAGTTTCAATAAAAATTTATACATACATAAAAGCAAGTATATTTATATGATCCTTCAAATGAGCATGGTTGCATTATAATAAACTTTTATACATACATCCAAATGAGTGTATTTATGTGATATATATATAAATGGGTATGACAAAAAAAGGCAGAGGCTGTTTTACTGACAAAGTATATGATGAATGTATCATGTCAAATAGATTATTTCAAAGGTATGAACGCAGCAACATACATGTTGTTTGAACTATTTAAGTAAAAGGAAACAAAATTTGATGTAAACTTCTTGGTGTCAACTATATTGCTTCCACTTAAGTGACATCTGTACCGGAAAGGAATTAACACACCTAGAAATGCATCCTGCTTATTGATGTGGAAACAAATTTCAAAATAAGTCAGGATAAATTGAGATACAGAAGAAAGCATAACTCTTTTCTAAGGAGCTTTGAAGATGAGTCTGGTAGTTGACCTAACAATCCCTTGCAGCAAATTTATTACCTTAGCAATCAGAGATTCAAAAGTTGTGCCAAAATTATTTGCCAAAGTTGTGCTGCCCTCTTTCTCAGGGCAGATGAGAAAACAAAAGAGCGAAAAGATTAATTCATCTGCCCACGTTCACATGGTGCCCTACTTTCAGAGCAAGGATCACATTTTGGGCATATTTGATTGGCTTTTATCAAACTTTTTCCTGATTGGACTTGGAATTGATTGCTGTGTTTGTGTCACATTCATAACACGTCTAAATTTAATGTAAACGGACATGGAATTTTGTTATTAAGCGTGTTTTGGATAAAAGTTTGTGACCGGCTTTCTCAGCTGTTTTCCCACCTGAGAATGGTTTTAGGTAACTTGGCTAACAATACCCTGTCATCTTATGTTACAATATAACATATAGTAGCAAATAAATTTGGAGAAGAGATTAGGTTCTTGACATTAGAACTTCTGGTTCTTTTGAAAATACTTACATGTCTTATTTATTAACCTATTCACCGTAAAAACAATTTACGAAACATCTACTATCTTCCACGTACTGACAGGTGTTGGGGATACATCTACGTGTGTATCCATCTATATTGGATTTAAAGAGTTTATAATCTTGTGTGCTGAAACAATTTGTTTTAAATGAATATGTTTTGACAGATTTAAGTGAGAATTCCAAGTAAAATACAGTGTTCTCAATGAACCATATTGTTAAAATGTCATAAGACACTTCCTTGGGGGGTGTCTAGGTGGCTCAGATGGTTAAGTGTCTGCTTTCGGCTCAGGTCATGATCCCGAGGTGCTGGGATCGAGCCCCACATCAGGCTCCCTCCTCCATGGGGAAGTCTGTACCTTCCTCTCCAACTGCCTCTCTCCCCCACTCATGCTATTGCGTGCTCTCTCTCTCTCTCTCTTAAATAAGTAAATATTAAAAAAGAAATAAAAGGACACTTTCTTGATATAATCTATAGTAGATAAGATTGGACCTGAGGTCTTGGACCTGAGATAAATCTGGTTTCGAAAATCTTTTTCTAAGTGTGGCTACCAAGTTACTTGAGGAAATTTCTTAATTCTTTGACAAAGGAGACTTAAAATATTTAACACATGTCTGGCCTATAATCAGGATATGATAAAAATGTCTGTTGCAATCATTTATTAATAGTAAAGGGGCATGACCTTCTTCCTTTTTCCCACTGAGCCCTACTGCATGCAACACACTTGAATTTTCTTTACTTTAGTGGATTCTGAATTATATAAATGAATAAAGAAGAAAGAAAATTCTGGCATGAAAGGGAAAGAGAGAATGCTGAGGTCAGGCTTACCTTCTGGCCTATCATGATTAAAACTAAATAAGGGAGGTCAAAAGTGATGGTGTTTAGTTTTGTTCTAAAGTTGAATAAAAAGGCGACAGGTCACAGCCTCATTCATAGGTAAGGAAGGAAGAAGAAAACAGGATTAATAACTATTTCTCTTATGTGATTATGTTACTTTAAGGATAAACCTGTATCCTATTCTTTATATAGCCATATAGACATAAATGTATATAAGAACTTTTTTTTTACTGTATCTTTACCCTATTGGTCTATCTGCTAATATTTGAATGAGAAAATTTTAGAAATAAAAGAGCATGCTGGATCATACAGGTAATACTTTATCATTAACTATTAATCATCATTACTTTACCTGATTTTTCAAATTTCTTATCATTGAAACATGACTTAGAGTCCTACGATGCTTTTTCATTACTGATGATGATGATTATAGGAGTAATAATTACTAATAATTACTATCTTCTTCCCTCTCATCTAAGTGCTTTGCATATTATATAAATAATATTGAGCTCAGAGTAGTCCTAATGTGGCTAATATCACCTCTGCATTATAGAAGGAAAACTAAATCATGGGGCATTTGGGTGGCTCAGTCAGTTAAGCATCTGCTTTCAGCTCAGGTCATGATTTCAGAGACCTAGAATTGAGCCCCATAACTGGGCTCCATGCTCAGCAGAGTCTGATTCTCCCTCTCCCTCTGTTGCTCCCCTTGCTTATGATTGCTCTCTCTCTCTCTCTCTCTCAATGTCAAGGAAAGAAAGAAAGAAAGATATTTTTAAAAAAGGAAGAAGAAGAAGGGACAACTAAATCAGATTAAGGAAGTAGTGGAAGGTCACAAGTTATGGCTTCACTACTGCCAGATATTTCCTCCCACTCTGTCCTGGTCCACATCAGCTCAGTCTTTTCCAGGTTCCATCTGGAGCAGCACTCTTGGTTTTATAGTGCTTAAACACCTGTCTGTCCCCCAGCACCTGTGAGACTTAGCCCTTCATCAGCCTCCTCCTTAGTTACCGACACATGACATTATGATGGAGAACACCGAATTAAACTTGCAGATGTGACTTCCTGAAGTTGCTTTATTTCTGGTATGTAGCCACAGTATCATGATCTCTGTTTTCTTTCCAAGGTGGTATATTTCCTCCATTTTCTTTCCTTTTGAGTCGTCACCTGGTTTTTCCTCCAGTCCTTATGGTGCTATTCATTCTCTCTCTCCCACTGCTGTACTCTGGGTTAGTGTTTTCTTCCTCCCGTCTTCCTTTGCTTTCTCATTCTAATTCTATCTTAGCTTAGCATACAGATGTAGAAGGAATGAAATTGTCCTTAAGCACTCTTTCCCAAACTCCCAACTGTTCACCTCCCTCTGATTTGAAATGAGTAAAGTTCTAATTTATTTGTTTAAAACGAAGCTAATATATTCATATATTCAAATACAGTGCATACTTTGTATGTGGTATCTTCTTTGCTTCTTCTTTTTTTTAAAGATTTTATTTATTTGTGATTGAGAGGGAGGGAGAGAGAGAGAGAGAGCACGAGAGTGCAGGAGCATGGGGGTGGGACAGGGAGAGGTGGAAGCAGGCTCCTCTTCCAGCAGGGAGGCTCATACTGGGGCTTGATCCCAAGACCCCAGGATCATGACCTGAGCCTAAGCCAGAGCTCAGCCCACCTAGTCACCCAGGTGCCACTGTGTTTCTTTTAAAAGAGAGAGTGAAATTCACTCATAATCTTGTTTTTAGAATAAAATACCACTTTCCTCCTGGGAATTATAATAATTCAAAGAACCAAACCGAACCAAAATAAAGCCACTTCAGAGCAAAAGAGTAAATAATAAAAATGCAGCAGTGTTTGTCTGGGTCAACAGTTTTTGCCAGCACTTGATGGGATATCCTTTGTAGAATCTGACTGAGAAGTTATGAACTACTGAGAAGACTGCCACATATGAGTTGTACACAAGTGATCTATGCAATATAAAAATTGTCAAGTGAAAATGAATTCTCTCCTCTCCTCTTTTTACTCTTCAGAAGAATTTTTGGACATCCTGTTTAGGAATGCTTTTTTCCCCAATGGTGTGATATCTGTACAAATTCTTGGTTTTAATGTAATGTTTATCTAATTAGAAACATAGCCAAATTTGAAGTGGATACTCTAGATTTCTTGCATTTCCTTAATGATTTCATCTACTTGCTCTATTCCATTCCATTAAAGATAAGGAAAGAGGAAAGGCAATTGTGAGTCAATTGCACTTCATAATTGTTTATGATTTCATATTATCTAAATTGATCCTCAGTTCAGTAAAAAATTTTTTTTAAAAAGTAACTGTATGTTTTGTTCAGTAATTTGAAATCACTTTTGAGGAGAAAAGTCACTTTATGGTAATGAATGGTAGGTAATTACCATTTACTGTGGTAACCATTTTGTAGTATACTCATGTACCAAATCTCTGTTGAACACCTTAAATGAGTACAGTGTTATATGTCAATTATATCTCATTATTACAAAAAAAAAGAACAAAACACTCTTACAAATATCACAAAAAAAAACCCTCACACAAAAAAAGAAATTGCCCTCAAATTTTGGTCTTTACTTTTTTTATGTTAATGTAATAGAGACTCAGGATTTTAGAATCCTATTTGCCCCTTTATGGTTTTATAACTTTAGGTAAGTTTGTCTCACCTTGGATCCAAGATTCTACATGAGTAAAATATATGAGTGAAGCACAAATGTGCTTTCTAAGCCAGTGCTATCCAAAATTTGATCATCAATTTTTGTCCAATCTGTGTACTTACTGTGTTATTATTTACTTCAGTTTTTATTAACTCATTTTATTTAATCTAAAATAACTATCACAGCAATATTACTTGTTACAAATGAAAAAAAAAATCATAGAAATAAATATTGTGGAAACAAATGTATTAAAGCCTGAATTGTCTTCAGAATACTCTTGAGTCCTGATATTTGCCCACAGAAATATGGCTGTCAAGTATTAGATAGGTTTTTAAGATATGCCAACATCAACTGAGACTTTCTTTTCTAATCAGAATAATTAAAAGAGAATTAATTGAAAGGGGAGTGAATTTATTCTTAAGTGAGTCAATATTATTTAATGCTTTGTCTCTGTATGATCTAAAAATTACCTCTCATACCAGTGTTATGCATCCCATATTTTAGGAAATGCTAATGTAAAGGGATGAAATCTTCCAGCTCCCCCAAAATGGATGTTGAATGCCCCAGCATGGTGTATCTGTTATATCCTGGCCATATTGATTCAGATAAATCATATTTATTGTATGATCATGTTTTCTTCGTGCATTATTTTTCATCTGTGGAAGTGTTTATTGGAATTTTTCACCTCACGTACTATATAGAAGTTTATATGAATCATGTGTGCGCTAAGGCATGTAATATTACTACTACCTTTATGATTCAATTTAATGATGTTCAAAGGCTTTGTAAGATCACCTGTCTTCTTACTAATCTGTCTGTCCCTATGCAGACCATCACACAGTAAGTGACATGAAGGAGCCAGACTAACCTTTCATTGGAGGCCTGGAACAGGGACAGCCTGGTATGGAATGTTGTCAGGACTTGTTGAGGTCCTTTAAGCACATCGTATTTCGACAGAGTGCTGAGTAGTTGTAGCATTAGTTGTGAGTTTTAACATAGAAACCATTCTCAAAGTCTTAGCTCAGTTGGGTCTTGCAAACATGATTCATGAGTTTCCCTGGTTTTGTTGCCTTATCTTTAACATTTTTTGCAGTGCCTTTTTGTTCACATATCTGTTAAAATGTAATCTTGTTTCTATTTTTAGCCTATTATCATAATAAGCCCAGTGTTTTAAATGTGTGTGTGTGTGTGTGTGTGTGTGTGTGTGTGTGTGTGTGTTTGAGTATAGTTTCTCCTTAGGCAGAACTGTGTAAGCCATCTCTTCCCTCCACAAAGATAATATCTGGATAATGGATCTTTAGAAGAATACTAGGGTCATGCTTAACATTTTCCCCCTCCATAAAGCAGTAGTAAGCATTTATTGTCTCATAGATGTTTTGGGTTTTGTTTGGCAGTGTTGTTTTTGTTGTCAGGAATTTGTTGCTAGCTTACCTGGGTGCTTCCTACTCAGCATCCCTCAGGAAGTTGCAGTCGCATGTTACCTGGGGCTAAAGTATATGGGGGTTTGACTGGGGCTGGAGGATGTACTTTCAAGTTGGCTCAATCACATATATGGCTGGCAGGTTCATGCTAGCAGATGGTGGGAGGCCTCTGTTCCTCACCACATGGAGCTCCCATAGGGCTGCTTGTGGATCCTCTTGGCCCTGGCTTCCTTCAAGAGCAACTGGCTCAGAGAGGAAGCGAAAGGAAGCCACAGTGCATTGTCGCAGGCCAGCGTGGTATAATGTCATTTCTACCATATTCTGTTTGTTAGAGGAGCCACTATAACCTGACCACACTTGAGGGAAGTGACTTAAGCTTCACATTTTGGAAGGAGAAATATCAAAGAATTTGTGGACATAATTTAAAACCACCACAATCTACTTTTCTTCGTTTCTTATTCTTCCATTATGGGAGGAACCGTCATCATTTCTTACTGGGATGTTGGGGAACAGTTCTATCAGGCCTTTTCCTTGTCTTCACTCTTCTTTCCCTCTTCTCCTTTTCCATTCCATTCTTGATATACCAGCCAAAGTAAGCATTTAAAAACACAAATCTGTTGTATCACACTTCTTAACTTTGAGTGGCTTACTACTGCATATGGAATAAAATCAAACCCATAATGTCCTACATAAATGTCCCTGTCTTCTTCTCCAATCCTATCTCCTGCAACTCCCTCCCTAACTCACTGGAAGTTCTAATCTTCTCTTCATTGCTAATACATTTCAATCTCTTACTGCCTCAGGGCCTTCACCACCCTCAACGCCCACTCTATGGCCACTCTGTTCTGACTGGCCTTTTTCCTTGTTTTTCTATGACTGGCATATCCTTCGGATTTCCATTTAAATACCTCTCCAGCAGAGAAACTTCCCCAATGAAACTACAGTAGTACCTTCCTACAATCTTCTCTTTTAATTAAAAAAAAAAGTTCATCAAAGTATAATCGACATGTAACAAATACCACCTTCCTCGGGCACCTGGGTGGCTCAGTGGGTTAAGCCGCTGCCTTCGGCTCAGGTCATGATCTCAGGGTCCTGGGATCGAGTCCCACATCGGGCTCTCTGCTCAGCAGGGAGCCTACTTCCTCCTCTCTCTCTCTCTGCCTGCCTCTCTGCCTACTTGTGATCTGTCTCTGTCAAATAAATAAATAAAATCTTTAAAAAAAAAATACCACCTTCCAAAAAACCAAATTCCGCATTTTAAAAATATATAATATGGTACATTTGACATATGTATATAATTGTGAAGCCATCACTGCAAGAAAATAATGCATATATCACATCAAAAGTTGCCTCATGGCTCTTTGTAAAGAGCATGTTCTATTGTTTTCTAATGCTCTTTAATCATTACGCTACTTAACACAATTGACAATTAGAGTTACAATGTTCTTATTGTACTTTATAATAATTCACTTGTGTGTCTCCCCAATTAAACTGTTAGTGCCACATAAAAAGAAAATATACCTATAGAGTTCATGGCTGTTTCCGTGATTATATTGCCTGGAACTTTGAAGATGTTTGAAAAAAAAAATTTTTTTTTTTTTTTTAAGATTTTATTTATTTACTTGACAGACGGAGATCACAATTAGGCAGAGAGGCAGGCAGATAGAGAGGAGGAAGCAGGCTCCCTGCTGAGCAGAGAGCCGGATGTGGGGCTTGATCCCAGGACTCTGAGATCATGACCTGAGCCGAAGGCAGTGGCTTAACCCACTGAGCCACCCAGGTGCCCCGAAAAAAAAATTTTTGATTGAGTGAAAAATTAAGTACATTGTTAGCTGACAAGGGGCCTTAAAGAGTTATAGGTCAAGTGCTACAGTGTAGAGAGGCATTCAGAAGTTTTAGGAAGATGAGGATTTACTTGGGAGTTTGTGGAGCTGATTGCTTTGTAGCTGTCCTTTGAATATGAATAGTTTTGTGTATTTTAACAAAACAAGTAAAAGCCTCCTGAGACTGAGCCAAGAGAATGAGGCGCCTATTTCTAAAGAGTAAACAAAGGAAAAAAAAAAGATCTTATTTGGACTGTCATGTAGGGTAGGTGAAGAAAGGTAAGCATTGAATGCCTGGTGTAGTAGTCCAGTTTTTTATTTCAGTGATTGAATGTTTTTAGCTTGGCCTTGATTTTTAGTCATCCTGGCTTTACCTCAGAACAATTAATACAGTACTAGCAGATCAAAAAACATAGGTGATTATCTTCCCAATCTTTGTTTTACCTGTTTTATGATTTTTGTCATTCCTAATAAAGAAGAAAAGTTGAGAGCATACAAGTATCATTCCAAATATGAGTTTGAACTCTGAAAGGGACTAAGGAAAGAATTGGTTTAATCATTCTCTGGGGTAGTCCATTCAGGAATTGTAACAAATCTGTTATTTGTTTTTAAGATTTTCATAGCCTTAGAAATGTTCGCACAGATGTTAGGAAATATATTTGGAGCACACCAAAATAGATGCTTTGTCCACATTTTATTTTAGTATTTATTAAATTGATTTGCATAGTTGCAGTTAGGGGAACTGTGTATTGAGGAGAGCATTGGTGTCAGAATGGGAAGTCTGAATTTGAATTTGGATATCTGTAAGCAGATTTCTTTCCTTTACAGGTTTAAATTTGAGCAGATGTGGTACCCATTCAGTACTCTCTGAGGTCACAGGTTGGACATACCTGTATAATTATACTATATACAATATGAAAAAGAGTAAATGTTTGGTCTATACACTTTCTAAATGTATGGAAACATCCATTTGATGTACCAAGCACAATACAATTCACAACTTTGTTTGATTTAACTTTATGTTTTGGTGGTTATTGACTGATTAATAGCATAAGAATGGTGGCTAATGGGGCACCTGGGTGGCTCAGTGGGTTAAGCCTCTGCCTTGGCTCAGGTCATGATCCCAGGGTGCTCTCTGCTCAGCAGGGAGCCTGCTTCCCCCCCCCCCCCCATCTCTCTCTCTCTGCCTACCTCTCTGCCTATTTGTGGTCTCTATCTGTAAAAAAAAAAAAAAAAAAATCTTAAAAAAAAAAAAAGAATGGTGGCTAATAAATAAATGGCATGATAGTGAAATGCCATATGCATTCAATTGTTTCTTGACAGTGAAACTCTCAATAATCTCTATCATTTGTTCATTCAGTACCTACTATATGTCACAACCTCAACCTAATGAATCTGCTTCTATTTTCTATTAATCTGTACAATTATTCTGATGGGTAGGTATATTGAGATCATCCCTGTTTAACAGATGAGAATACTGAGGCTTAGGTAGAATTCACCCAAAGTTATAAGTTGTAAAATTGAATTGGAATTTGAGTTTGTGGGCCATGAAATGATCAGGCAATGGTTATTGACTTCTAAGTTCACATGATGACAAATTTTTATTTGATTTTAGTCTGGATTAGGTATTTTTGATAGAAAGGAAGATGTACTATCTTAGATGAACAGGTGAAGATCTCATAAGAATGTTCTACTTCACTGCAGACCTGCTTATGCTGAAAATATTTTAGGGAGAAGAATATGTGAGCTTTTGTATTTTTTTCAACTGCTTCTGGATTGAGTAATAAGAGCCAGTTTTGATTCATAGCTTAAAGTATCTGATAAAGCTTAACCATTTGGTATAAGGAAGAGAAGTAAAAAATGTCATTATTATCATCATCATCTGAAGTAATCCCATATTTTGATTTCCTCTGATGCCCTAGTCAGTTCAAATAGTTATAGTTGTCTTTAAATAAAAGACAACTTAAAATCTCATATTTTAATAAATATTGCAACCTGGCAAGAAGTACATTATTTTTACATAAATAGATGTTTTCAGATAGTCTTGTTATTTGTGTATTTCAAGACTATAATACCTTAAAGACCTTGACTTACTTGGGAAGAGCAGGCAAATTGGGCTGCCTGAAAATCTAGTGGCAAATATTCAAGATAAATTTTCATAATTGGGAGATTATTTGGGGAGCATACATCATGTTGCTTACATAGTTAATAGTTGTTAATCTGGCATATTATTAGAGAGCTATACTTCATCGGAGTAATTTTATTTCATTTTATTTTTTTTTAAAGATTTTATTTATTTATTTGACAGAGATCACAGGTAGGCAGAGAGGCAGGCAGAGAGAGACAGAGGAGGAAGCAGGCTCTCCGAGAGAGCTCATCTGGGGCTCGATCCCAGGACCCTGAGATCATGACCTGAGCTGAAGGCAGAGGCCACCCACTGAGCCACCCAGCTGTGCCCTGGCACCTGAAATAATTTTAAATAGAGTTTCTGAGAAAGTGTTTTGTTTTGTTTTGTTTTGTTCTGTTTTGTTTTTTTAAATTGGAAGCATTACTGATCAAGATCCCTTAGCCCAGTACTGTACACAGGGTACATGCATACTCACTGATGCCATGAAAACATGTAAATTTTTTGCCCTCATAAATAATCTGGTTGAGGATTATTTGCCTTGAAGTCTCTGCTGGATCAGAATATAATGGGATGCAGCTTTCAGAAATCTTTATTATGAAATTGGACAAAGAATGTCTCTATGTCTTTGTGTTTCTATGTAATCATATAAATGTATACTTGTGTATTTAGAATAGTTTTTCTTCTCCATTTTTAAAGATGAATGTGATGAGCCATGAGAGACTATGGACCACAAAAAACAGTCAGGGGGAATCAGAGGGGAAGGGGTGAAGGGAAGGGGTAACAGGGTGATGGGTATTGAGGAGGACACGTGCTGTGATGGGCACTGGGGGTATATACTTAACTAATGAATCATTGAACACAACATCAAGAACTAATTATGTACTATACAGAGGCTAACTGAACATAATTAAAAAAATAAAGAAATACATACTAAGGTATTTAGTGGTAAAAAAAAAAAATAAAGATAAGTGTGGTAAATTTTGCCTATTTTTGCCTCTTGTCTCAGTCGATTAGTGTAAACAATTGAAATGTAGTTAGATTTGAGAAATTATAGGGGTTTTATTTTTTTATGATTTATTTATTTGAGGGAGAGAGAGCAAGAAGGAGAGAACAGACTCCCAGTGAGCACACAGCCTTCTGCGGGGCTTGATGCCATGAACCAGGAGAGCAGGACTTGAGCAGAAACCAAGAGTTGGACACTAAACTGACTGAGCCACTGAAGCACCCTAAAATTACAGAATTATTTTAAAGAAATAATATTTATTACATTATAATAATTTGATTTGGACATTTTAAAGATCGTATTATTCATAGTTCCTATGGTAGGTTCCATCTCAACTATATCTATTCTATAGACTTCAGGATAAATTATACAATGTCACATATTCTGTACTGCAGAACAGGATTTATTGGAAAACTTATATAGATCGAGAGCAACAAACTAAAGAAAAGACAAAGTCCCTTAATCTTCTACATTCCTCTAAAAGGTATATCATAGCCTGACTGTACTGAGCCTACAATATGGTTCTGTGTTCCTGTCAAGGGTTCCTTCTCTCTAATGATCTCCTTTGTCAGGAAAGGATAAGCTAACTGCTTGACCTTAAACAGGCTATTTGTGGGAGTTCTAGAATACTGGCTCCAGCATGTAGAGTCCTTCAGGCCCCATGATATGTAATACTATCCTTTGCATGGAGTATGAAGCCCATAGTCGTATAATAAGATGACCTTAGCTACAGCCTCTCCTACTGGGAAAAAGTAGGGTAGCTCCCATCCTAATTAGCATGTGGTCCATGGAAACAAAGTGAGCTTCCATGACTATTTTCAGGTAGTTCCACTCTTTCAAATTACCACAATACATTTACATGTTTTTTAAACAGTTAGATACAGCATTTTCTCAAAGCTGATACCCTTTTACACAGAGTCTCATCATTTAGTGGAAGGCTAACTATAAAAACCGTAAGAATTATTTATCATTATCTGTCCTAGGTGGGTGCCATTGCAGTAACACTGGATTTAAAAAAAATGAAGCTGTCATGGTTTTCTAGTTTATGAGATGGCATCATTCTCAGAGTCTACATTTTTTTTTTTAAATAAAAAATAGCACTATGAGGGTGCCTGGATGGCTCAGTGGGTTAAGCCTCTGGATTCGTTCGGCTCAGGTCATGGTCTCAGGGTCCTGAGATCGAGCCCTGCATCAGGCTCTCTGCTCAGGGGGGAGCATGCTTCCCCTCTCTCTCTGCCTGCCTCTCTGCCTACTTGGAATCTCTCTTTCTCTGTCAAATAAATAAATAAAATCTTTAAAAAAAAAAACAGCACTATGGTATATACCTTCATGTGAAGATATAATTAAAGGCATTAAATAAACACATATGCAGACACCTTAAACTTGGTGCTAATATTTTAAGGATTCTGTAGTTTGGCTATAGATAGAATTAAATGTTTAAAATAGACCTTATATGGGGCTCCTGGGTGGCTCAGTGGGTTAAGCCTCTA
The DNA here is from genome assembly GCF_009829155.1 of Mustela erminea. Taxonomy (NCBI): domain Eukaryota; kingdom Metazoa; phylum Chordata; class Mammalia; order Carnivora; family Mustelidae; genus Mustela; species Mustela erminea. The sequence continues at coordinate 45,008,241 of NC_045614.1, forward strand.
CCCTTGCCTCAGGTCATGGTCTCAGGGTCCTGGGATCAAGCCCTGCATTGGGCTCTCTGCTCGGTGGGGAGTCTGCTTCCCCCTCTTCCTCTTCCTGTCTGTCTGCCTACTTGTGATCTCTCTGTCAAATAAATAAATAAAATCTTTTAAAAAATAAAAATAAAATAGACCTTATCACCATCCTGATTTACATATTTCCTTGGAGAGAAGCAGGTGAGAGAAGCATATTAAATTATATATAATTCTACATTGATTTACATATAAATTAATTTACCAAAAAATTACAGTTTATATGTTGAGCTTATATGTTTAATTTTACTAGACTCATAAAATGGACATTTGTTGTCCTTCAAATTCTTTGTGTTTTCATGAAGATAAAGATGATATAAAAAAAATTAAAAAAAAAATAAAATAAATAAAAAAAAGATAAAGATGATAATGTTGATAATAAAAATCCTAATTATTATAATTATATATTATAGCAACAGCAATCATTTATGCTGTTTTCTTTGGTGATGATAAAGAAACAAGCCAGATACACACACACACACACATACATTCAAAGATATATGCATATACATGTATATACATATATATGTATGTATACATACATGCACACACACATATATAATATATGTATATATTCATACACCTATGTGTATATAGATTCGTTCAATCTGCACGCCGACCTAGGGAGGTAGATTATTTTATTATGTCCAGGCATGGAAACTTAAGAATGTTCAGTAGTTTACCCTACATCATTCTACTAGTGGAAGCAGGATTTGAATGGAGCCATTTTAACTCTAAAACCCATGCCTTTCATCACTATTTCAATATTTCCTCCTCCAAAAGTTGAAAGACCATCTTGTACATCTTTTAGATATAATTTAAATTCATAAATGTTATGTGCTGAGGTTTTTTAAAAGATTGGGTGGTGAATCTACAGTGGCTTGCCTCTGTATCTGAATTCCAGTCATCCCTTTCTTGGTTCTCTGTACGGGATACCGTTTAATGTTAAGTGAAAACATTTCTGATAATATCTTCTTATTGGAGGTTATCTGACTTACACACATAGCAAAGAGGAACTCAAAACTTGTTTACTTAGGGAACTCACGGAACAAAATATCTTGAACTCTGTAGTGTTAAAGAGATAAAAGACCAGGTTACCCCCAAGCTTAGTTTGTAAATGCTTTGGCAACTGTTTTTGGCAGCTACTGTCATTTCCAAGGCATTTACAAGGCAATCTGCATTTTTTTTGCAGCTAATAGTACACTATTCATCTGCTTTCTTACCAGTTCCATAGCCAACATTTCAGAGATGGTCATAAAAATTACAGTGAATCAGTGCTTTGTTATAAATTTAGAACAGAACACAGTACTGTGTTGCAAAAGAAGGGACAGGGCCTCTTCTAAATCTGTGATGTGCCTTCTAGGTTCAGCATTAACACTTTGAATGAAGTCTCAGGAGCTTTAAAGAGTCTTTGGCAGGGAGCACCTTCTGTTTGAGTGAGAGAGCCATAGCAAAAGGTCATAAAAATACCAAGGCATTTCTGTCCTGACACAGGACTCATGAGTCATAATTTTGCATAACTTTAGCATAGAGCTATAACAGCATGTGCATCTGGTGACTGCACCCCAGCTGTTTCCCTGGAAAGGTGTAAAGAAAGAATCAGCAACCTGAAGACATGAAAGACAACATCTGAGAAGTGACACTGAGTACCTAGGAAGGTGTCAACAGAGTACGGACTTACTCTGAACCATTCCCCAGTGTAAAGACACGTATATATCAAGGGATCACAAATGAGAAAATCGGACTTTATAAAGCCTGAGGGGTCAGAGAATGAGTTGGCAGTGTTCACCAGTCCCTTAAAACAGCCAGTATTTGTCCTTATCTAATCCTATGACTTGAAAAGTACTGTGGGAAATAAACACACTTGAACTACCTACATACAGGAGGGAGGAAAGCATTACAGTCTGTCACTTTTTTGTCCCCTTCCCCTACCTAATGAACTTTTTTTCATCCATCCGTTCTAATCAGACAGCTGCTGAAATTTTTATTCATGCTTTGGTTGCCTCAAGAATTGATTTTTGTAACTCTGTTTTATGGCCTTCCCTTACCAGGCTATTTTGAGGTTGCAACATACTCTGAATTCAGCAGGTGCTTCAAGCCTGGCAGCTTCTTATTGCTTCTCTTCCGGCTCCCTTTAGTGACTCCCAGTATCAAACATGATTGCTCCTCCGATTTTAATTTTTACTTGCTGTGTCACCGAACAACCTTTTTAGTCCTATCACTGAGCCCAGTAGGCAATGTTAGGAGCTCTGAGTAGTTACCCACTCTGGCAACTGCAGTGATATTAGCAAGTACAATTGCACGCTCTGAATCATCTTACCCTTATTATACAGGAAGTGTTCTGGCTTATTTTAAGGGAGGAAATGCTTTGGAGAGAAAAGGAAAAAAAAATATCAAAGCAAACTCTGTTTCCCTCTCAACATTCTAATCACCAAAGATGGGGATTTTTAGGAACCAATTGCAATTCAGTACTTCCAGTTTAAATTGAAATGTGTGTGTGTGCGCGCGCGCACGCGCACGTGCATGTACACGTACATGTGTGTACACATTCACATATAGTTTAAAATATGGTATTTGAACTGCAGCAAGGCCAGCACTCCTTCCTTGATTTTATGTGTGTATCACTTTTATTGCATAATTCAAAAATATCAGGAATCCTATGTAGCTTTAATAAAAGTTCAGGGAAGTTAGGTAATAATGGATTATAAATAAAATAAATATAAAAACTTACAGCAACTAAGGCCCTACAACCCCTTTCAGTTAGTTGATGTGTTTATTGTGTGTGTAGAGCCACAATATAAGTATAAGTATGTCCCAAAATACATACATGGTTGGGGAAACCCAGGTCTACTTTCTTGGTTTTGTAGCTGATCAAATTTCCTTAAGCTGTTAACAACTTTTCCTGTGCAAAGAGCATTTTCAAATGGGACATCAAAGTTGTTTTTTTCTTTCCTCACTTTAAAAGTAATTTCTAGTCTACAGAAAACGCACTTAAATCTATAATATAGAATACATTATTAATAATAACAATTAGTATCTACTGAGTATTTACTATGTACCCAGGCAAGTGTTTTGTGCAAAGTGTTTTGCATGCAGTGTCCTATTTTAATTTTCCAAATGGGTTAGTCAGCAGCAGTTCCAGATACTCTGCACACTCTAAATCTGGTTTTAAAGTAGATTAAGGAGCTTGTCTTGAAGCTGAATATTCATTTTAAGCACACTATTGTTACTTGGTATATATGTTGTAGATAAATATAAATAGGAACGTTTCCTAAAAATACCTCGTTCACACTGTGCATCAGACTTGGAATGTATTTGTTTCAGGGGTTAGGGAGGGTATCTATATGTAGCTGTCAATGAACTTGTAGTTGGGGTTTGACTACAGCTTTTCTATGCCACTGCATTGGCACTGTCACTAATTGTAGGTTCCATTTTATCCCTTTTATACAAATGATGAAATTAAGGCTTTTTAGAGTTTAAATGATGTTTCAAGGTCATACAGCTGGCATATGGTGGAGAAAGAATTCAAGGCTAGTCTGTCCGAACACACAATCTGTGAGCTGTTAACTACAGGCAGCGATGCCATCTTCAATCCTTTGGCAATCTATTTTCCTTTGGGGCCAACTTTATTCTGATGCCATTTTCTTCATCATATTGGTTAGTTTAAACTAAATCCCTTCTTGAACTACAAAGATGGTGGTCAGTTACTAGTTCAATGTATCCTCTCACTGCAAGAGTCAGAAGACACCTAGAAAGCCTGCTAACCATTCAGAGCCTTGCTTACAGTAGTTTCTGTGTTATGAGTCTCTTTTATAGAATGGCTTGTAGGATTTATCAAACTTCTCTTGGTAAAGTTTGTAATGCTAGAGAATCCTCAGCTGGTAAGTCAAAGAAAATCATTCCTTAGAGGAAATTACATCAGCATTATTCATTATTGCATTACAGAGTGTATTTTTGTCAATTCTCTGGCAGAGATCTAAGTCCTGAGGGAATTAAATGGAGAAAGAAGCACTGGGTAGGAACTGGATGAGGTTCTGCATTGCCTGAGGCCTAAGTTAGTTATTAGCAAGAGTCTAAGATACCTTTTTTATTGAGATTTGGGCTATCTGTTCCTCAAGTGACAAAAGTTCAGAACCTTGATTTTGGAATTCTACCCCATCTTTATTTTAGTTTATGGGATTCTTATTAATAGATAACATAGAAAACCCACGGATTACGAGTATTGTATTCGTGATAATATAACAGAAGCAACAGAGAAAAATAATGCACCACTTACTTTCTTCCTAAAGCACCACATTTGCCCACTGAACATGCTAGCCTGCATTTTGGGTGAGGGAAAAAGGAAGGTTTTAGTAAATGGAGTTTTAGTGAGCACATAAATGCATACTATAATGTTAAGGCGACTTAGTGAACTGTTTGACAGTTAACATTGCAGGATGATTTAGGCAGCTTAATGAATATAAATATGGGGGTGAGGGAATTTTCTCTTCACTTAATTAACTATAATTTGCTGATAGGATGTATTCTTGAATTTTTGAGTCCCTTCCCATTTTTCTGTGCTTCTCATTTCTCTGCCAAATTATAATTGTCAGGAGGGTTTTTTTTTTTTTATTTTTGTTTGTTTGTTTTTTCATTTAGGATAGAACAAACTTGTTGGTATTCTATTTGATTAGGGAATGATACTGTAGGTAATTAAACAGTACCTGATTTTTCTCCAAATGCCAAACATAGAAGACTAATAAAATTTGAAAAACAGTGTATTTCCTAATATTGAAAATTCACAACATGAAATTCTGTGTTTGATTCAGAAGGTACTTTAGCATCTTCTAGTGTGGAAAACTCATTAGAAATTGTCGGTCTCTTATAATATTATGTAAGTACTGCTTTATAGAGATTTTTCTGTGGTAAGAGGAGAAGATAATCAAATCTTTACAGAAACAAAATCTTAGGGAAAATAATTTTGGTGCTCTGCTGATTTAAGTGTCTAAATAAAATGGATTAGGTACATAGAAAGAATGAACATATAAGTAGTAGAGATAGTAGTTTCTAAATATCGAATTCAGAAACTTTTGATTAATGACTTATATTTCATGTCGTGTGGCTTAAAGATTTCTTTCTTTATTTCCTATTCTTAAAAA